>NW_010298995.1:78999-103290 GCF_000700745.2 Antrostomus carolinensis | reverse complement strand
ACAGAGAGTTAAACTCCTTGACAGCTGTGGTTTCCAGTCTGGGTTCCATAGATGCTCAGGGATCTGTGGATCCATTCTGAAGACTCCAGAGAGGTAACGAGGGAAAGCTTATTTTCAGTAGGCTTATGTTTGTTACACAAGTGCCCACACCTCTACCGAAAGCTTTCTTAGAAATCCACAGAAAAGATGTTTGATTTAAGACTTTGCTCTCATATATAACAATTTGATACTAATACTTTGCAGTTCCTTATTCATAGATGGATTTTTTTTCAGCAGGTTCAGCAATAGCTTTTAAAGCATGTTTCCAGTTCTCTCTAAGCAGCTCTTACCTGCTAAAAACTCACTGGAGTTATTTTGTAATGTTTAAAAATGAATGTAAACCAAATCCTGTCTGGCATTGCCTCATAGAAATCGAACTTTGAACAAAAAAAAAAATATTCCTCTGAGGAGGATATGGGAGCAAAGAAACAAGCCAGTGGGCAATGAGGACACTGAGAAAGAAGCAGTAGGTTATCTGACAAAATACAAGACTGAGGAAGGAGAAGGAGGGAAAGGAAAGGGAAGACTGAAGAGAAGCAAATCTAGAAATCAGCCTGTAAGAGCAGAAAGCCATGCTGCATCTCACTGCACCATCTCCTTTGGCCTGGAAGACAGCAGGGTCACGGGCTGCAAGCTTTGCAGGGAGGTGGTGGCGGGGAGGAGACAGCTGGCAGCCCCTGGTTCTGGGGCAGCTCTGCTGAGCCCTGCAGCCACTTGGCTCCTGGGGCAGGGACCCATCCCTCCTGCAAAGTACCAACAACATTACTGTCATCCCATAAATTACTAGCAACAACAAAACCACAGGTAAACACAAACAAAAAATGTGGCTGCATTTAAAGCAGGCAAGTGCCCTGCTCAGAATAGGGTCATAAATGCCTCAGGAATCTAAACCTTATCTTTCAGCACAAATTGTCTTAGGAGAGTACGGGGAAATTGTATTAAGGAACTTGTCACCCTTTGTCAGTTGCACATTTACCAGCATCTGAGGATGGAGACTACACTGCAGCCCCTTGGAAGGATGGAGCAAAGATGGAGGAAGCATAGCAAAGCTTGGTTTTCCAAGTAGGATAGCAGAATAGCAGTTTTGGGGGACTCATTCTAGCCAAAAAGAGGCTCTCTGCAGCTGGCAAATAATTCAACTGAAAAACCCTTTCTGGAGAGTGAATAGGATGTCAGTGGCATAAGGAGTCACCTTTTGGAGGGCTGCTGCAACACCCTGGTGTTTTTAGGCCAAAAAAACCCAAATGGTCTCAGATGCCAGGGAAGGAGATGGCCAGGGCAGGAGACAAAATGCAGACAGCCAGGCTGGAGTCAGCTGAAGAAGCCCTCAGAGGCAAAACCTGATTCAGGAGAAGGGTTCTGGCTTGTGAAGAGCAGAATCCATGACAAAGAAACAGCAATTAGCATGATTTTAAATATCCTCTAAAATATGCTATAAATCGTTTTGCCCTTGGGAGAGCCGGAACAAAAGACAAGCATAAAACTGCAGGCAAAATACAAAAGTCTCCATTTCACTGTGCAGGCAGATGGAGTTATTTAGTAAATCCTCTACAGTCTTCTCTGGGCTATAGGGAAAGGAAAAAAAGAAAGCTGCCCAAAGTTCCAGTCAATATTTACCTCTTGGGTTAATAAATTGTGATCCCGACCCCAACAAAAGTCAATATCTTCTGATTATTATATGCAGGCACCTTTTTATTTGTCCTCACTCACTGTATAATGAGTCACCCATTTCCACTGGCAACTTCACTTTAATTGTGAATCTCTGAATTGAACAATCATTTATACTCCAAAGGCATAAGACAGAACTACTATGAACTAGAGCTGTAAAAAGTGTCCACATTTTAGGTTGCTATTTCCAGTGAATAAGTAAGCTTGGGCGGGGGGCAGAAGGGATCAAGGATTAAGCACAAAAAATAGCTGTTTTAAATCCTCTTTTAAATGCCTCTGAGTGACAAGGTGCTGAGAGAGGAAAGCCCCGAATTGTGCTATTAAATAAAATAAGGCTGCGAGTGTGGGAGGAAAGAAAAGACAACAATCTGGCCTGACTAGTGAACTTGTTTTAATGGAATGTTATTAGTCTTTCTCCCCGAAATAACCAAGAGCAACACCAGAAAATATATGCCAAGGGCAACAAGTATAGATTCACACACCACACTTGCAAGCCAAGCCACAAAGGCAGATCTGAATGAAAGTCACCCCACACGTGCTGCTTCATTAGAGGTGGGCTGGGCCAGAGCTAGAGGGAGAAAATTCCGTGTGTTATTCTCATAATTATGTAATGTTTTATATAATACCACAGGTGTGCACTCTGCTTTCCTGAAAGAAATCAAAGCACAGCCTCCCCCAGCAAGATCAAGAATCAGCTAGAATCACATTTTCGCTCTTCAACTTCTCATTTTTTGAACATCCCCCACTGACTATAATAAAAACATCCTTTGGGCTTACAAGCCTTGCGATGCTGGAAAGACTTTTCACCCACACAACACACTATGTCCGTCTCTTTTTTAAAAAGTAAGTTACTTTACCTGTTTAAGTTTGTCTGGCTTGACATTATTCTACTATTACTCGGGCAAACAATAATGAGAGCAGCACATCTCTAGCTTAAGCACAGTAATTTCTGAACAGTGGAAAAATCAGGAAGAGCAAATTGTGATCAAAACAATCATGATCTGTCGGTCTTCATAAACACTAATAAACCCTATATAAACCATCCTGGTGTATTTCTTCTAAAAGCCACATTAGGTATCTGCAGGACACTACTCTGATACCAAATTACCTTATATTGTAAATAAAAAATAGTTCATCACAACCAAAGTAGATAATGTTGTACTCATGGGAAAATGAGTATGGAAAAACTGCTTTCAAACTAGAAATGAATCTGTCATTTTCAGATGGGACATTCAGCCCAGTGTTTAGCAGTTCAATAAATATTTTTTAATTATTTGTTAATACTGTGCTTAAATTCTATATTATTCAAAAAGGTATATCTCATTCAGAAGGAGTGGCGTTGACCCACCTGAGCTTCAGAAAAAGGATGTCATCATAAGTAGATTTTCCCTTCTAATGCACAAATCCAGTTTAGAGTTCACTTGCTATAAACCCATTTTAAATGGAGACCAGCAGATATAAACTCATTTATACAGTCCATATGCCAAAAAGCAGGTGATTTTGTAAAACAAAAATACATTAAAACAGAATTTTTAAAAATCTCCGCCCACCCCCTACCAAGAAGCCACAACCCAGAACCTGGCAATGCTGAAGCTCAATGCATTAAAGGTTCATTTGATATCCTCAGACCTGCTCCTACTAGATTCAGATGTTTTTCACCATTAACTTAGTTGAGATCCTTTATTTCCATCTAATGACCTGTGTCAGCAACTGCCACTATTACCACATTGGTACCAACAAGCAGATGTGCTAATTTGTGTGCCATTTAACAGCGTGCCTATCCATAGAGGAAGGCTGGATTATTCCTCTCTGCCTTCTGCAGAAGGAAGCTCCACCATTTCTGACACAAACAGGGCCATGTTGCCAGCAGAGCCGTGCCTGGCATCTCACAGGCAACATGCTGCAGGCACGAGCTCCACCACTGAGCTTTGAGCAGCCTTCATCTGCAGTGGGACCAGGCCACAAAGTGTCTCCAAGATAAGGACTGCAAGCTGGAATTTGTTTTAAATTTCACAGCAAGCCAGTGCAAAGAGCAGGGAATATGTCTGGTGTGTTTATCATAGCCTGTGCTGCTAGAGAGATTCAGTGAGTGTCCTAAATTAGTACAAGCTCCTAAAGAAATGTAAGAGGGTCTGGTGAAGGAAGGCAGGAGGCAGATGGTTTCTGCAGTGGAAAAACAACAAATTATTTTTGTTAGAGAATGCTGAAGGTACTGAAGGATCATTTCTACTGGCAGCCAAGATACTAGCAGATATAAATGTTATAAAATAGTAATTCAGCAGCTATTTCTTCAAAGTCACTCTCACTATGGGCTGTATGTGATTTTAATTAATAAACGTAATATCTTCAGATGGATGGATTTCTGTTTTCCTCTGTGTTCTGTCTCCTCTTTATTTTTCCAAGCAATAGCCTAAAATATAATGCACTGACCAGAGCATAACGGAATGGACTAAAATATATGAATCATAAAAATACTTGTTTACAATAGAAAGCATGGATTAATTCTAGTAAGTGTTTGAAAGCACTGAAAGAACATTTGCAGTCTCCATCTTTATGATCAAGTAAATCCTTGCTTTATGCAGAAAATAATATTCAATAAAGAATACAATCTAAATCTTGAATTATATAAAAATCACAACACGTCTTTTTTTGTGCTCCTCTAAAATTCAATAAATAGTTCAATAGATCTTCTTTATTCCTTTCACCCTTCTGGGGAAAAAATGATTCTTAGGCAAAGAGCTTGCAGGCCAAATTTCAATCTGAAAATAATCTTTATAGCTGAGTTATAAAACAATGAGAATAAGGGTTTATGATGCGAAAGTTGATGCAGGCTTTACTGCTTTGGCGTGATTGGTGAAGCTGTATTAAAAGTAAATAAATTAAAGAAAAAACAAACAAACAAACAAAAAACCCCCAGGTATTTTCTATCCTTTGACTAAATAATAGAAGCTGTATGCTATTGTGGCCATATAAATCTAAAGTTTTAAACCACTCCACCCTTATTATCTCTTCCAAAAGAAAAATGTTTATAATAATACATATATTGACTTTTGCTTTTTGTTCAATAACAAGATTTACTGCCCCACTCTTCAGTCAATTGTAACCTCTTTGGGTCAACAAATCTCGATACTGATCTCAATAGAAGTCAATACCTGCTTATTACTCACCTCCGCATTTAGACGCCTATCACAAATTCTTATGGGCATCCCCTTGACAAGAAGAAATGAATACTTTCTGTTTAGTTTCTATACAAAATAGGCTTATGCGCTTTTCACACAGTCATTTTTAAAGCCATGAGATAATGTTGTATTTTAGGAAAAAATATTATACATTAATTTCTGGAACTAGGAATTAAAGTTGTTTAGCTCCTCTGTGTTGTTTCCTTAAAACTTCACAGACTGATCTTCTTGTAATTCCTATTTTCTTTCCACATAAAATGGAACTGAGCAATCTGATATTTTGTCTTTACTGAGAAAGACAAATAACAGTAAAAATTAAAAAGCTAGTTGCAAGTAATAATACTCAAAGCAACATCCCAGAAGTTCAACAACCTTAACAGTTGCAGTTTTATAAGGCTAACATAAAAAATGAGCCTTGAAATTCACTGTCACACCTGAATTAGTATATTATTTGATTCTATACCTACATAGTGTCAATCTTCAGATAATCTATTTGGTATTTAAAGTGTCAAAAAATTGCTATAAGAGGATAATTAAATCAGGATTTTGTGTCTTATATGTAAACATAGTAAATGGACATCTATTTACCCTACAATTCAAAGGCTTGTATAAGAATCTTATTAGAGAGTTAAATAATGAGAAATGTATTTTAAAATACTTCCTCACTGGACTTGGTTTTGAAAATTGGACTACTTACATTACACGTGTTCAGAATGGAAACTGAGAAAATACTGATACAGAATTCTGGAACACATGGTAAGGATATGCCAACAGGTTGGAGAAGTTGTATTCAGAAGTGCCTTCAAAAGTACCTGAAGCACCTGCAAGGAACATCACTGTTCTGGTCCTTTCTAGTTGTACATGCAATGTAATATTAGTTGTGTCAAACACAGCAGACAACAGGTGGAGCAAAGACCCTAACCTTGAATATTATTATTTTGTTATCTTGTCTTAAAGATCTTCATTTCAGAACATCACAAGTGGTAGTCAGAGTATTTGTACTTCCTGAAATGGAAGGAAAATAATGACCAGGAAAAGTATATATTCAAGACCTAAACATAAAATAAATTTGTAACTTCTTTTTTTAGCCTAGTCAGTGAAAATCGTATAACACTATTCAGGGCTTGGTTAATGTGGCACATTCCCATCAGTGTCCCATGACATCTACATTATCTGAGGTAACGTGATGCTATGCAATATGCTATAACTGCTTTCTTGTGTTTGTCAGTTAAATCTCAGAGTCTGAAAAACTTCGATAAAGCAAAAATTTAGATGTGGTTTATGCACAGAAGATCTCATTCTCATCTTATTGACATCAGGTTTGCATATGCCACAGGGGATAAAAGTATTGTGATGCATGAGATTCATGCCCGGACTTACCCAAGAACCCTGTTTGACTAACAAGGTGAGCAAATTCAGAATTAAACAGTTTTTCAGGCTAAACAAAATCAATAATATTTATAAGATGTGATAGTAGGCCTAAAAACATTTCTAGCTTTTTAAAAATAGATAAAGATATATTGATTTACAAAATGTAAGGCATTAGGCTGCTCAGATACACAGAACTGTCATGTAAAAGATCTAGGTCAAGAAACACCAATAAAACTCCCATTCATCTAATTAGTCGAAGAGCACAGTGAAAGGTCAAGCAAGGTTAAAGTGCTCTGTCTAGTGTCTGATATTCCTGCAGGATGACAAGTTATTCTTTATGACCAGCCTTAATGACCATCCCTGATGGTTCGGTGAAGGCTGCGTGCTCTGCAGGCAGAGGGGCTGCAGCAGGGAGGCACCAAGAGCTTCCCACCTCCACCAGCCCCAACCTCAACAACCACTGACCCTCTCCTGAGCCCAATCTAATGACAGCATTTACACCCTCACAGCAAGACAACTGGATCTATAGGATGTTTTTTTTCCAAAACACAGATGGATGTAACTAGAAGAGACGTTAAGCCCAGATTTCTCAGCCTATCCCCTCTTCTGCAGCTCTCCATGAATAAGAGGAGTGCAAGTATGCTGCTGAAGGGCAGATGTGGTGGGATGCAGCCAGGAGTAACAAAAGAGAATGTATATGATCCAGAGCTGCTGCATGGAAGCTCTCCATGCATACTAAGCGATACAGCAAAGACCCATCTAAAAGGGAGAAAATCCTAAAATTAAACTATAGTAGCTTCCATAGAAAAGAAGAATCCAGGATTTGGTTTCTATTCTAGCAAATGGTAGGGATTATATTTATTGAACCTGACTGTGATGCATTTCCTTCACAAGAACTAATATTAGCAAAACCATCTCCAAATTAAAACATTAGTGCATTTTTATGTGACACTGATTAAAGTAGTTTGACTTTGGATACCATAATATGAAGGATAAAAGTAATCAACATGGACAAAGTGCTCATAGAAACATAGCAGAAATTCAACAAAGATCAAGTGCCAGAGTAAGGGAAAGTGAAGGAAAGAGGATGAGACTAGAAAACATTTCTTGAGGGCAAAAATAAGGTTAAAGGATGATCATTAATGTGCCACTGACACTCCACAGTTATTATGAGGACTGTGCAAATTAATATGTAATAAAGAATAATAATAATAGTTGGGTAGTGCCAGCTAGATGGGAAGAGGAAGAGACATTCTGCCCTGACTGTGGCAAAGGCCTTGGAAGATGCTCAGAGGGAGGAAATCTCCATGGAGATTCATGAAAGCTGTTCCTTATTATTATTTTGTAGAGATATTTCTACGCTTGCACAAGCCCTGAGGCCCATTCACATTTCCTGAAGGTCCTAGATGAAACCTAACTTTGGAATGGGAAGAGCTTAAGCATGAGCAGTGTTTTACAATCTTCTGAAGGAGGGGGTGGACTACCTACAGGTTTATCTGCTGAGAGGCTTCACAGCACTGCTACCACACTATGGTGCCAGCTCTGACAACACACCTTTCCCAAGAATCTCCCATGCCTTTTAAAATATCACTTATGTCTCAGCCTATCACATGTCAGGTTTTGGTTTCCAGTATTTTTCCATTAGATTATTGACCAAACACAGGATTCTGGATCAGTGTCTTTATAGAGCAGAGTGGAACAGAGTGACCAGGGGACAGGAAAATACTGAAATGTTTGGTTTCACGCCATGCAAACATAATGCACCTCATTTTCTGAAACAGAGTTCAGTTAGGATATAAACCATCATCACTATTTGCAAATCCTGAGCTCTCTCATTCACTAATTTCTATAGCTGCAGAATTAATGGGTTTGATTACAGCTAGCATTTGACTTGATTATATTTTAATTGAAAATGTTCAGATGTATTAAAGATTTTCTACTATCAGCCTTTCAGATGACACGAGATGATGAGGCTGATGGAGCTATCAATGTAGCCAACATTTAAGTGAGGTTTTGACTGCGAAGGTTATCGTTACGGGAACATCTTGAGTTCCAGCACGTATTTGACTGGCAGGAAGCAGAAAGTACTATTGTGTTATGTATTCCATTCAAGTCTCTCACTTAGAAATAGTTATGATTGTCATCCTTGGCCATGTTTAAACTGCCATTTTTATCGCAACATTCCTGGCATGGTACTGCAAGTTACTTGCTTGTGAGTAGTTATCAGCTGGCAAGAATTTAAAAGGAGGTTGGCTGATTAAGATTATATGCCAAGAGCTATACAGAGACAACAAAATAACCAAAAGCAGCCAAAGGCAGCAAAGATTTTTTTAAAAAAATAATTAAAATCTTTTCAGAGAAAGGAAAGATATATATGCAAGAGTCATAAATCACACATCTTCATTTAATATTTGATCATCAAAAAGCTAATAATTAAAACTGGGAAGGTTAGGTTAGTCAAGTTTTACAGCTGAGTGCACTCCCTGAGCATGCTCAAATCAACACTTATGAGATTAATTTATAAGCTCTTCAAATTCTGAATCTCCAAGGTTTATGCTGTCTGTGCATTGTTTGCATAATGCAGTTTTATACTACTAAAGCACTACCTATAAAGGGATTATTTTCATATTCAGCACATTAAAGATACAGCACAATTCATAGATATCATACTGTGTTTATGCCTGAGATAGCAGGTAAAGTGTCTCTCGTTCTGATTATCCGTGAGGCAAACATAGGAATGTGGATGTTTTGGGAGAGAATATACCCTTAGTGAAATTAATTCCCCAATGGTTTTGTTAAAGTCTGCAAATTGCATTATTTTCCCATCATATTTGAAATATTGCACTTCCTTAATGCTTGCTCTAACCCATGCCATGGCATCTTCCCTGGGGTGTCTAGACATGGTGTCTTAGATTTATGTGTATGATCTCAGTGTGTTACAACATCACTCCTGACTAATGCATTATTACAATACTTACATATATTCCCAAGTGTCACTGTATTGATTAGAAAATCACCAATCTGCATATGCACACCATCTGTGCTTCGGAGAAGCAAAACATGCAGGATAACATTTGCCTTACTCAAAGGGAAATTCAGATACTACTAAAAGAACAAATGGGAACCCTTTTTATGTTTTGTTTTGTAAAATAACAAAGCAAATGAATACTTTGCTTGCAAAACAACAACCCATTCCATCTCACGGTTTAAAACAGAAGACTTTTCGTCTCTACACAGCAAGGAGATTTACCTTTAGTAACAACATGCAAACAATCTGCCCTTTTAGAGATAGCAGATAATATGGAAGGGAAGCATACTGCTGCAATGAATTTTAAAAATCTCAGCTCAGATAAAAGAATAAGGGACTTCTCAACAGAAGGGGCTGCAGTCAGCAGCAAGTCCTTTCTCAGCTGAAAGCTGCAAGAGTGGCTGTAAAAGATGAATGAGGCCCTTGCTTACTGGGGTGAAATGCTTTTAAAGGACAAGAATCTGCTTATCTTTGATTGATTGCTCAGTCTGATACTTTCCTTTATAAAGTTTATTGACTACAAGCCCATAAATCAAAGAAAAACAAATCACAGGTTCAATTTGGGGGGCACTGACATCCTGCCATCTTGCAGCAATAGCTTAGAAGGCACAGGGCAGGGAAGAGGAGGGATACAGGGCACTCAAGGGGACAAAAGCGTCTATTTCAGGTAAACTATTACTTCAAATGTTTGCAAATGGTTATTCATTTGTGCCCGTAACATTTTTAAGTCAAGAAAAAAATGTAGACAATCAAGCTACCCAGATTATTTTTTTAAAGTCCTTAAACACAGAATTTACAATTAACAGACATACTTTTCACTGTGTTGCTGCATGTTTCTCCAGTTCTGCAAGATTACAATCCCATTCCCGCACATCCCTCACACTCTGTAAGGATGTTACATTTACAGTTTAAACTATCAAAGCAAGAATCAGGTTTCTTTGGGGGGGATTTGAGGGTTTGGGAAGTTCAAAACCTCTATACTGAAACACCCCATACAGTTGCATGTAAGGAAAGCACTAACCAGAGATCTTGCTTATATGGGGCATACGGTATAATAAAAGAGCACAATAATACAGATTAATTTGTGCTGTTGACCCTGACACACCATTCTATTGTGTCTTCTTTTAAAGTCAGCACTCGGGTCACTAGAACATCTGGTGTTTAACAAAAAAAATCCCATTCTGAAGTGCTAAATGTGTTGAAACAAATGGCACTGTACCACCATTATACAGTGCAACCTCTCTGCTAGGGGTCTGATTTCGAGGCTACCCTGACTGAACTACATTATTATTAGTGGTTTTATAATCCACATCTTGCCACAGTACACAAAATACCTTATTATCAAAAGTAGTCTTTTAAAAGCTGGATTGTGTTCCATGTAACCAGGACTGACTGTCACTTTCTTTTCATTTTATCTTTGGAGACATCCGAAAGGGCTCAGCCCGCACGCTGCTGAACATCCTGGCCTACACCCAGCAGAGCCCCCTCTGCTTTAGGAGGACATGCTTTGAAGCTATGTGCACGCCGGACTGCCTTGCTGAGTGTATGAACTGGGTTCACTACATCGGCCAGAAATTGCACAGCACTCAGTATTGTGTCATCCCCATCTTACACCCCATTTTTTTCAGCTTGTATTTGAATCCAAGCTAGTGCTCAGTGCTGGGAAAGGCTGATTCAGCCTTTTATGAGGAGACTGAAGATTGGAGAGATGATTGGTAGCAAAGAGTAAGCAGCTTTGTTTCACAGGAGCCTTTTCATGGTGTTTATTAGGAAAAGTAAAAAGCAAAGGGTGATGATTCTGCCCTAGAAGGTATTCCAGCTCCTCACCACACCTCCGACATCACTTCTGTCTCCACGCCTCTCCCACCACTCCACCAGCTCTGTTTCCCAGCAGAGATTCTCCACATAACCAAAGACACTGGTTGTCTCTGCAGGATCTTGCAAAGCTTCCTTGGAAAGAACTAATGGTTTCCAGCAGTCTGACGACCTTTAGCTAACCTGAAGCAGATCGCAAGGTCTATTAATTAGCATTTCAGCTTTCCCAATGAGTAGGGAGGCACACCACCTGAGCCAGGCTCTCCCAACTGCATTGTGTTTGTGCTGTGAGTCACGGTGCGCTGTTTCTCCCTTGCTTCACAAATCTGGCAGTCATTTATGCCCCATCAAAGCAGTTATGAAATGTTACTGCTCTCCTTTTTCACCTGCAAGCTCAGGCAGCACTGGATTAGCCCTGAGAAATACACCAGTAGCTGAGTACTACATATCTGACATATCAACTGGGGTTTTTATAAAGTGGAAAAAATCACCACAATGAAGAGCATGGAAAATTACTATAGGCAGCTATGAACGAAAACGTGTGAGTCTCAATGCCCAAGAAGAGACCAGGTCCTCCAGCTGTTGAGGAAAGGGATGACTGCTCAGGGGAGCAGGTGAGTGTATTTAGAAAGAGCAAGGGACACGCATGCTGAGCCAAGCAAAGGAAGCAGCTCAAGGTCACTCGGCACAGGAAAGTAACAGCCCAGAAAATGCCTTTGACTCACAGCAGGGTTGGAGGAGGAGGAGGTGGCTGTTACGCTGTGACTTGGGCCAAGGTGAAGTAATTTCCTGTTGTTTCAAATGAGATGTCTGCCATGAGGTCCCAGCTGATGTCCATGAGAAGTTTATATATGGTCACTGAAAAGAAGAAAAAAGAAAAAAAAAAACTGACACAGTTGCATGAGAAGACAGCATCAAGCAATCAGTCACCAAAGATCTAACCTCATTAACTCCTTCTAAGATTTCAGCTGTTAGTCTGTAGTTGGCATCTAGTGGAGAACCGAGTACAATGAATGAGACATCTTTTAAACATTGTTTTTTCAGGCTATCTTCAGGCTATCTTTTATACTTGTTTTCTTTCTGCAGTTTCTCAGAAGTTACAACTGCTGAAGGAAGTAGAGAAAATCCAGAAAAAAAAAATAATAACCTGCTCTCCTATGCAGCTTCATGCCGCTGGGTCAGTGATTAACAAAGACAAGGTCCTACTGCAGGGAAGCTAAATGGAGTTCATTATGGACATGAAAGTTAGCAGGGCCAAAAAGGTGAGACTGTAGGAAAGAGGATGAAATAAGAGCCTAACAAGTGTGGATTTTACTTCCTCAGTGCAATAAGGACAGCCTTTAACTACCAAGTACTCTTAAAAAAAAAAAAAAAAAAATCTATCTAGACAATAGTGCCTTTAAGATAGGTCCTGTCCTACATACTATACTATACTCTCCTGTATATACTCAGGAAATTTAAAATTATAATATATTACTTACAAAATTCTGTGTTGTGCTGAAATGGGCCATCTTTGTCTTGCACACTGAAAATTTGTTTTTGCACTTTTTCCTGGAAAAATGGAAAGAAAGATTAATAGTATTTAAGTGAAGTAGAATGCTGTCATTAAACCTGGATGGAGACATCTACCTCAAAGCCCCACAAAACTACGAGTTTGTCACCAGTGCTCATTGCTTGGTGCTTTCTGGGGGTGATTCCCGGCAGCAAAGTTCCCAGAGTAGCAGACTACAAACAGCTTGCTCCTAAACAGACTGACAGAGCCTGGAACTACAGTCAGCAGGCACTGAGACACAAGAGGATTTCCTTTGCCCTGAAGTCTGCGAGCGATAGCCTGCGTTCCACTTGCAGTTAATTTTTGGCCACACACTGCAGTACTGGGTACCTGAGCGACACAGAGTCAGCTCTTACAGTGCGTCATATTTCTCCCTAAAATTGATAGTGTGCAATTTCTCTTTCAGGAGTACTTCTGGTTTAGGCCATTTCCATTTACTTTGATTTTATGCTGGTTCTGCATCCTGTTCCTATCCTTTGTTAGAGAACCTGAAGTTTTCTGCTACTGCTGCCAATGTCCTGTATTACCAAAAAGCCCAGGCAGCTTCATCACAACCCTCCCAAAGTGATGTTTAAGTAGGTGCCAGTCAATCAGTGACCATGAGAGAGTGGTCACTGCAGAAGTTGCTTAGAAGTAGAGCTCACCTGCAAAAGGGGTATGTTATGGTGAGGTTATAAAATCAAGTACTTTTCACAATAACTTATTTGATTAGCTTTGAAAAATCAGGCCCAAAGTCTCAATGAAGCTTCAGTCCATAAAAGATCAAAGGCTCCTAAGAAGGAGCGTGTAGGCAAATACCTTTGTCAGAACACACATCCAGTAAATTCAACACAAAATAAATGTTTTCAGGGAAAGTAGAGAATGAAATGTGACCTGAGGTCCCTGATTCCAGGATTGCCTGACACCTAGAAAATTAGGAAGAAAAGGGAGAATGGATAAGTAGCTGATGAACAGTAATATATTACTAGGTCCCTCTAGGTGACAGCCTCAAGGATCTCTGTACAGATCAGTGCTCTCAATAATTTTAACCATATATAGTATGCCAATAACATCTTTTACTTTATTTCTTCTGTTGCCAATATTTTAGTGTTACATAAAGTATTCTTTTGAATTAATAGACATAGTTACACTTTTTCTGGGGGAGAGGACTTCAGACCTTTTATGAGATGCCATTTAGGAGATGATCTGTTGTCTAAGCAACCCTTAGAACAGGCAGGAAGAATCAGATGTTAGAGTAAATTAACATGGTATTAACTTGCTTCCAACAGCTTGTTAATGGAAGTTAATTCTAGAAGCAGCTCATCCTAGGAGGGGGAAACTCTCCTTGTTTGCACTGTGGTAAAAAGCTATCTTGAAATAAAGCAAGAGGATGGACATAAAGAGCTACTTACCATGAGTATTCCTCAAAAACTGCAGTCTCAGCAGAGAAAGCAGGGATGAAACAAACCAAGTCCAAGCAAATGAGGCAAAAAACACAAGGGAATCAATAGACAAAAATGTAAACTTTCAGCAATTGTTAACATTTAAGAATGAAACTTCCCAGGATCTTACAGCCACATTGCTCTTCGGAAGATGAAGGGCAGTTTGAAATAGGGCCTTGTAATTTAAAATTCTTAAGTATTTGGGTGCAAATGTGGCTTGTAATAGCAAAAAAATACCCCCAAAATAATAGCAAAAAAAAAAACCCCAAAACCAAACATACTGGCATATGGCAATAATAATTATAAGAACATTGCTAAACCATATGAGATCTTGAAAATATCATACTTTTAACTTTGCTCCCACTGTTACATGTTCTCAGACTTGAGGAGAAAATGAAGAACCTAGTTTGTTATTTTGCTCAGATAATAGCAGTTATAAAAATAGATTAACTGTCAGTATCATGAATTAATATCACAGAAGTACAGAGGCTCAAATAACAGGCTTGGACCATAAGCAAAGAAGCAAGAACACAAAGCTTATGCTTTGACCTGGGAAAAGATAGCTGCATCATTACTGAGGAAAAATACCTACATAAAATAAAATTTGTGTTTAGTAACTGTGTGATTTTAAAATCTACATTTTGTTTTGTTCTACATATAGAGGCAGCTTTTGATGTTAAAGCATAATACACCAGCTACAAAAGCTGATGCTCAGGCTAAAAATCTACAGCTTTTAGTTCGTGCTTTCAATTTTTTTCTTCCCCCCCTTTTTTTTTTTTTAAGAACCTCTGAATGTCTAAATGATAACATGTTTCAAGTAGCTGCTCCTTTCCTGGAGTTGAACAAAATTGAAAAGATCAAAGTTAGTGCAATCTTGTTCAAAGGTGAAGAGGTGAAATCTTATGTGTGCTGGAGGATCAGAGCAAATAGAAATGTACAATGCTTAGCGTGCGACACCTGAAGCCCACTTTCATCAAGGTACCTCATTTTCATCTGAATTCAGAATGTGTCTCATTTTATGGTAAAATAAGGAACAGCACAGGATTAGCTTGGTTACAAAGAAAAGAAGCCCTTCCCCAACACTGAAGAGTAAACATCAGTAAAAGGTGAAAATGGTCAATTTTTTTTTTTTTAGAATTACTAAATTCACCTCATTACGTCTACATTCCTTCTTTAAGTAGCATTTATATAATTGAGTAAGCTGAAGCCATTACACCCACAATGTTTCAAGTATCATAACGCTGTTGATAGTTGAAGAGTTTCTTGAATAAAACACTGTGTTTTGAAGGGGGCTGCAGAGAGGGGCATCTAAAAAGGGTATGTTTTTTTCCATAAAATCTTCATGTGACTGATGTGCCCTGACACAATGTATCACAATGAAATACAGCTGCCAAAAAAGAACTTCAAATGATGCCCTTTTTCTGGAGAGAAAAAAAAAAAAAAAATGATAAGAAAATAGGTACCTTTTCAGCAAAAGCTTTTAAAGCTTTAAAAGCATGGCAACCAGTAAAAAGGTTCTCAGGTAAAGGCTTCTTTACACAATTTTGTCTAAGTACCTAGAAGCTAAATGGGGGGGAAAGGGTATAGAAAATAATGCTCCAGCCTGTGTAAGGACTAGAGACATCCTGAACACAAGACATAGTGACACAGGAAGACAAGAGGATTTTAATGTCCTTGTCCTACCATGGCATTTTCACAGACTGGAAGGTCCATTTCCAATTATTGGGAATTGTGCTACGTTACACTTATAAAACACTGATCTGGTTATATTTTAGCACAAATATGCCATGTTTTAGCACAAGCA
The DNA here is from genome assembly GCF_000700745.2 of Antrostomus carolinensis. NCBI lineage: Eukaryota > Metazoa > Chordata > Aves > Caprimulgiformes > Caprimulgidae > Antrostomus > Antrostomus carolinensis. Next base: position 87,413 of record NW_010298995.1, on the reverse strand, counting down.
TGGCAAATTGGTCACAAACTTGCAAACACTCAGAAGCTGAACAGAGATCCACAGTTCAATTTTCCATTTTTGAATAAGTAGTTTCTTTCGCATATTTTCCTGTCCTAGGGCTGTTGCTGTAGGGCCCTCTTAAATTCCAATCTATATTTTGCTGCCTGAAACTACTAAGTATTATTGTATATATTGCCTATTGTGGGTCAAACATTGACCTGAAAATCAGGTCTGCTCAGGAGTACTATAAAAGTCTTATATCTGGCCCTTCTAGCAGCAATCTGACACAGCTACCTGCCAAAAGGCCATTTCTCAAGGATTCACCCAGCATATCCACACCCAAATTCCCACTTTCATTCTCTTTCAAACTTCAAGACTGTGAGAAAAGCTGCTAAAAAAAAAGTGTTTAGTTGTCCAATGGTAGCTCCAGAAAAGGAATCTCTGGGAACAGAGTATGTGGAGATGCTGGGGTTTGCAGGCCAGGCGTGACCCGGGGTTCAGGGACAGAACAGAGACAGAAGTGACAGGACACACAAAGAAGAGACACCCAAAGATTAAGAAAGCACATACCGAAAGTGAACATAATACATACGCATAACTAGACTGGGTACAACTGAATCTTTCAGCAAACTACTACCTTATACTAGATCAGCAATTATGTCATTCAAACTTCAATACCTTCTTGATTGTCAATTGTCACACATTTCTACTAGTTTTCCTCCTGGCTACATGAACATCCACCTTCATCTACCACAAAGTATGGCCCAAAATACACATAAGCAGGTCCCAAACAGGGTGACACAATCTGCTGGTTCACATGTGTTAGCTCAGGTCTTAGAGCAGAGAAATCAAGCCCTCATGGTCTCCTCTTTATCTGCGTTTCAGGTCACCATTTCTTATTTTACCTTTGGGGTACAGAAAGAACTGACCTATTATCCTATGTCCATTGCCAGCCTCCTGCAATTAATCTGGGCAGATAGCTTGGAAAGTGCTACAGGTAGACTAAATCTCCTGATGACAGGGAATCTCTGTGTGTTTCGTAAGGAATGCTACATTGACATAAAATATCTAAGGCTTGGTCACGTTGTGCAGCACGGAGCAGCTGACTTGCAAACAGAGGTTGTGCCAACTGTGTATCTTCATGCTTGAGTTCACCCTTGCATTTCGGTGGCATGTAGATGGTCGTATTTGTTGCTTTGAAAGGGGTGACCTGCTGGGATTTCAGGCTTCCTTTGAAGTGGTCTGCAGAGCTGGCTTCAGATATTCCTTTAACCAAATGTTTCTGCAGTATTCAGAAGCTCCCAGAAAACCTCCTAAGCTCCCCTACACACTGGTGTTCTACATAAATCACGAACAATGTGTTGTAAGCATAAAGATGGCTTTTAGTCACTGAAGACCACATGAACAGCGCTGTGTTTTGAGATACAGTTTATCTTTCCTACGTGACTCTCCCATTTGTCTGCACAGCAGAAAAAAATGCAGCCAGTTGCTATTCTGGTACTCACGACAAAGTCTCACAAGGTAGGATAATAGGTCAGACGTATCATACTGTTACTGTTCCTTTCTGGAGTTTTATTTGTTATGGACTATAAACCCTGACGATCCCATGAAGGGCTGTGACCATGAATCCCAATTGGCTGAGCAGTGCTATTTCATGGCGGGGCGAGTCCGGCCGTAACGAATTCAGGCAACATAATGATTTCAGTTTCACTGCTCTGCTTCCTGGGAACCTGCAGAAGATGAGTGACTGTGTCACTTTCAGACACATACAACACCGAAATTTCTTACGGAGCTTTAAGCCCCTGTGAAATGTCAGGCTAATAAATATGGTGATCTTATTTGCTATTTGGCAAAAATACTAATTAACCAGGAAAAGTTAATAAAAATATATTGCCCAAAATTATGCAACAGAAAAAATATTTTTTTTTCTTATTCATGGTTATATGAATGCAAAATGCCATGGATTTTTCATCTTTAATACCTAAGGGATTTATAAGCATATTGCATCCATAAAACTTGGTTCATCAGTACACTACACAGCCCAGATATGCATATTTAATTACTCTGAAAGTAATTTACTTGTACAGATGGTGGTATTAGAAGGTCTTACTTCAATTTAAATTACTTCTATTTGAAAAATAATGTTATTTTGCTATGAATCTTGAGTGAAGAATTCACACTTATTACAGATGAATAATACTTGACAATTGTAATTAATCTGTGACTAATCTAATACTTCCTCGATTAACATTTTGTTTCAAATTTTACAAACCAGAGAATCCTCTTTCCAGGAGGCTGATCTAGTAGCATGTCAAATCCAAACCTGCTTTCTGTGAGGGGCCCAAATGGGCTCTTGGGCTAAGTGAATAAAAAGCCACAGAAGATTTTGTTGAACATCCCCGAGACTTCCCAAGGCAAAAAGATGTTGTAAAATTGTTTACATCTCTCTGTAAGATTAAGCGGGGATTAAAGCGAAAGCTTGCATTTCAGGAAAATACCTGCCAGGCATAAGATTTCAGGAAAACAGTGACTTGATGTGCATGTGGGGAGTTTGGGACAAGCTTTAACTGGAAATGATTCAAAATATCTTGTCCTGGCCGTGGGCAGTGAGCTCTCCCAGCAGCGCAGGCAGCAGGGCCGTGCCACACACCCACCCCACCACCGCTGTCCCCCATCTCACACCACTCAAATAACAGCGATTTCCAGGAGCGAGCGTGCAGCAGAGGCAGCAAAAGCTGGCAGTGTAGCACATTAACTCTTACATCCTTCCTGGGAAAACACGGCTGCTTCTTCAAGCGAGATTGTTTTCTAGCACTGTAAAAGGTCTACATGTGTTTGTTAGACTTTCTTCAGCAAACGCCCATCTTTATTAAAGCACTGGCTATCTCAGAGGTGGCTGCTGTGGTTGCTATGGCAAGCATTCATGTTTTATTGAAGACTAAATGGCCACAACTCACATAGTGCTCCTGAGCGGCCCTAAAATGTGCTCTGCCTTCCCCTTTGCCCACCTGTCTCCCCAGGACAAAACAATTTTTTGACAGTCAATCTGATTTTGGGGGCCTACCTGGAATAAGAGGCTTTGTCCCTTCTAAGTAACTTTAACCTTGCAGCCTGGATTTAATACAAAAACAAACCCCTGTGGACCTGATTCAGAGAGCTGGAACATGCCCAAATCTCCCAGAGAGTTTTGGGGGAGCTGGAAATGTTGGGTGTGCTGCACCTCCGAGCCACTGCAAGACCACTAGCACCACATGCCTTTGACAAATTAAAATTGGGGGGAAAGAAAATACCTTATCACACTGCCTGGACCAGCAATGCCGTGTACGAAGGGCTGTACAGCCCAAACTGAATCACATAGCCTGGAGGGCAGATGTTTCACCAGGCAGGGCAACCTGGGCACCAGAGGAGAGAAAAGGGACAGGAGACATCACCCCATTAGTAAATCTGCTCCTGCTATAGCAAGGAGTTGTGGTGCTCTGGCTGGCACTCGATTTCCAGGCTGCTTTTCTTTTTAATCATCCTAATTAAGAGAAAACTTTACCTCCTTTGGCTTTCATGCATTTACACTTACACAGAATTTCCAATAGCGTCTTTCCCAAGAAATTTAAGCACATTCGCTTCCACTGAGATTAAAAAGGATCAAGGTCACTTCTTTTCAGTTTTGAATATGTTGTTTGTTTTGGTTGGGTTTTGGAGTGGTTTTTTTTTTTCCAAACTCTGCAGTTGCTGCATCTCCAAGTAGCTACCCAGCACCCACATTATCATACCTACTGCTTCAGTCTCCAGGCCATCTGAGTTGCTCCGAGCTGTGCCCACAGCCACCCCTCTCACCACTGCGCAAGGGTGGGTTGGAGCATGCCGGTGCTCCTGCCCTCCTCACACCTAACCCTTCAGCAGTGCTTTTCCCCAGGGCATTTCTCAGCAAGTGCTTCTCTCTCCAAGGGAATCAGATCCCCACTTATGCTCATCCCCTTGGAGCCAGGGTGACCCCACAGACTCCCCAGCAGCACTCCCATTCCCGGCACGCTGCCTTTAGCCTTTTAAAGACCCATGACAGCCATACGGACAAGACAGAGGCTGAGCAGAGGATCAAAATATGTGTGCCCGGGCGTGGGGTGTCTGGTGAGCGGGCTGCTGGCTGGGGTGCAGTGCGGGAGGTGGGGAACGAGTCAGGGAGGGTGAGTGTGGCACATGTCTGCAGCAGCAGGGTGGGTGGGAGGTGGAGGGTTGCAATTAACAGTCCTCTAGGAGTTTGGGAATGAGAGAAGGTGAGGCAGGAATCTGGAGAACAGAGGGAGCAAATACATGCAAACTGTAGGTTGGCTGTGGCTGAGCTGTTCTCAATTACAAAATGTCTCTTTGTAAGTATGCCATTTTAAAGCATAGAAATTCAAGGCTCCAGTTTGTATTTTATAACAGAGTCAAAAGCAGAAAACAGAAGAAGCATCATAACAGTTCTGTCCCTTATTTTCATACAAATTCAGACACACACGCTCATACACACATATAGTCAGCCTTAAACACAAGATCCATAGTAAGTTTTTCAACAAACTAATCCTTTAGACACTGATAAATCAAGCAACAATGACACAGGGATATCATAGCATCACTAAAAATGTCACCACAGTTAACAAGCCTGCTTGCTTCAACAAAAAATATTGGTGAATAATCATCTGTCAGTTAGCACATTAAAAAAAAAAAAAAAACCAAAAAACATGCCTGGTGTTCCTCGCGTAAAAAACGATGGGAGTGGAAACATTGTTTTCTTGCCAGGTTATTTTCATTTCAGGAAGAGAAATAACCAAGGGAAACATGAAGAGAAGAATAAATAACAAGAAGCAGTATGAGGGGAAAAAATCCTTCATAATTATGCCATTGCCTCTGCCTTTCTCACTATCAGATTCCTCTCTTGTACCATACTGTGCCAAACCACTCACACACAGGGCATCCTCCAGATGAATCAGCACAGTGGCACGGGGACTCAAACGTACATCAGAGGCACGGAGGACGTGTTTGATATTGTATTTATGAACAAATCAGAGACAAGAGCTTGGTGGGGTTTTTGGATTTTATTTTTTTTTTTTTTTGAGGAGGAGGAGGAGTAAGGGAAATAAGACTGTATGTCAGCTTTGGATAAAAAAACACTTCATCTTCTTAAAATTTATATTAACCACAGACTCTGTTCAGCCTCATCCTCTAAGTGATAAATGAAAAGGGCACATATACAGTCTGTAGATTTTTTTCTTTATCTGTCACTCAGAAAATACAATATGAAAAACTGCCTGTGCTAATCAGGGCTCTCACATCCATCGTAATGCTACACACAGGGACAGAGGGGCTGCGCTGGGGCACAGCGTGCTGCCTGCAGTGCAGGGAGGTAGCCGCAGGGCCACCAAGCCAGCATGGCCAAGCACACAACCTCTCCCTAACACAAGAAAAATTCCTTTTTGAGCAATTTCACTATAGTAATTCCTTATTTTGCTTTGCTAAAGCGAAACAGACAAACAGACTTTCCACCAATAAACATCTGCTCAACAAGCAGTGATAGCGAAAGGACCTCTAGAAAGCCTGGCAAAAGACAGAGAAACCAGAGAGCTGACAGGCTCCAGTCCTAGTCCCAGAAACACAGAATGGTTTGGGTTGGAAGGGACCTTAAAGATCATCCAGTTCCAACCCCCTTGCCATGAGCAGGGACACCTTCCACCAGACCAGGTTGGTCAAAGCCTCATCCAACCTGGCCTTGAACACTTCTAGGAAGGAGCAGTCACAGCTTCTCTGGGAAACCTGTGCCAGTGTCTGACCACCCTCACAGGAAAAAATTTCTTCCGAATAGCTAATCTAAACCTCCCCTCTTCCAGTTTAGAGCCCTTTCCCCTTGTTCTATCACTACCTGCCCTTATAAAAAGTCTCTCCCCAGCCTTCCTGCAGACCTCTTCAGGTACTGGAAGGTGCCACAAGGTCTGAATATCTCCAGTTTATCTTTTGTAGCTTTTGTTTCCCAACCTACACCGTTGCAACAAATGAGGTTGAAAACAAAACTGGAGCTTCATGCTAAGGTAAAGAGTATCTGAAATGCAAACACTTTCCTATACCAGACTCTGCAAAACATTACTAATAGACACTTTTCTTACATGGGAAAATCTTACAGTGCTCCAAATGGACATTTTCCCAAGTAAAGGCTGTCCAAAGGCTTCAGAGGTTGGCTGTGTGGTTGCAGAGGGTTTAAGGCCTGGATGGACTTAAACATGGACAATGAAATGGAACTGAATGACCTCCAGCATCAGACCCCTGTTTGAGTAGGACATATCCTTTGGAAAGCCATGGAATTTTGATAGGTAATCCACCAGTCTCAACAGGAATCCTTTCCAGTGCCTAATTACCTCCATTCTCAAAAATGTGTGACTCAAGTTTTAATTTTCCTTGCTTTAATCTCAATTATTTGGTCTTTTTATATGTATTTTTGTCACATGCTTGGCCATGTTACAAGTCTTCAGGTAGCAGGCATCTTCATTATACCTAGGTACTTATGTATCCAAGTATTTGACAAGTTAATAAACTGACCTGGCTCTCACTGTAAAAAACACACTTCCCAGACCTCAGATCATTCCTTCAGTTCTTTTGAACCTACTTCAATTTTTCACCATCCTTTCACTGGACAGAGTACTCTAATAGACGGCTCACCAAGAAAATACATGGAGGTGATTCAAATTCCCTCCTGTTAGTTTGTCATGCTTTTATTAAAGATTCAAGTATGTTCTACCTAGCCTCCTCAGAGGAACAAAATGCTTTTTGTTTTGTTTTTATTTTGGGGGGGTTTTTTAAGGACTCAAACACTAATACTATTGGTGATATGAAAATAAATAATTAAATAAAAGATTTTTCCCCTTGTGCTGCTCAGAGGAGTAAAAGTGCTTACAGCAAGAGAGGGATGCAAATTTCAGGGGGAGTGAATGAATGCATGATACAGAGAATGGATGTGTGGGGGAATGTGTGTGTAGGGGAAGCACCTGGGGATGTATTTGCCTTGTCTGTGCATATATGGACTTTTGGAATATCCAAGTACTGTGGACAAACTATACAAGCCCTTAAGTATTCCCCTAAAGAAGCTTTGCAAACTTAAACTGCAATAAATTATGGGGCTTGTAAAAACAGAAAATAATCAGTAATGGTAACGGATTGATTTTATATTTGGATTCTGCACTCTACTCAAAACCAAATTCTTACTAAAAACAATCACCTATTGTTTTATTGGATTATTTATTGCACTTCCATTTATATTACAGATGCCAGGATGAGAAATTAGCTATTATTTTTAGATGTTATAAATATATAAATTAAATTGGGTATTATATATAGCTCTGTACACAACATGTCTCTGTAAGACTCACTATTTTTGTTGTACAAAATCTCTGTAAAATGCCTAGCCTGAGACTACCTTAGCTGGTTAAAAACTAATCAGTTGCAGAAAGCTGAAACTTCCATCAGCTCTATGAAATTAGAAGGCAGAAGGCTATGCCCCGCAGTATTTTGATTACATACATCAGGAAAAAAAAAATTCAAGAATTAACAGTGCAAATTTTTAAATGTGCCAGATGCATGGTAATTGTAAGTGCTGTTACAAGTTACGGTAAGGGAAAGGTGTTGCTTTCAGATTTGGAAATGCCTACTACAGCCTAACCTCTTTGTCAATGCGTTTGCAGCTTTGCAACATCCATTTCTAAATGAATTACCTTATGGAGGAAACCAAAAGGCAGAAAACTAAAGAAATAGGGGTCAAATTCCTCCTGTGAGATCTACCTTGTAAAATTATCCAGAATGTAATAATACCATGTTATTGACTTAAGCACAGTTCCCTGTGACATGCTGCAGCTGACCTGTAATTTTTATCCTACATGTTGCCAGCACTATTAAAATGACACTTGTGAATGTAAATTAAGCTCACAAAAGGGACAGATTGTATGATTCTGGTTTCTCTCAGATGCCTGTAGGCTATCACAGGTTCCATATGTGAAGTAATTATGTTCACTGAAGGAAAGAATAAATGCTGTCAAATTGTGTACTGAGAGAGAAAGCAGCTATTATATTGCAGTAGTCACTGGAGCATTGCCTTAGAAAGTGGAAAGATGTATAAGAAAATAATAATAAGAAAGAAAAAGTGGAGCAGAGCTATATTAAATATAACCTTTAAATGAGTATCTGCTTTAGAATATATATTACACAAAGTTAATATTTCACAAATAAAAGCATATCAACTCTTCAACTGTATTTTCCTCCTCACATCTAGAGGGCACAGGGCAGAATATTTATCAGAGGGGTAAAGGACAGATGGAGCATCTTTCAGCTTTCTGTGTTTCCCCAGCAAGAGGAGCCCTCCATGGCCCCAGAGATGCTGTCCCACCTCCTTCCCCACCACAAACCTCCTC
>NW_010298995.1:62307-78952 GCF_000700745.2 Antrostomus carolinensis | reverse complement strand
CGTGGAGGTGTCCCAGACCTCAGCCCTGCCTTCCCCATCCTAGCCATGCATTCTGGCCAGCTCCAAAATGACACCTGCAGACCCCGAGCAAGGGCAATAAGGCACTGCTGAGGGCTGAAGGCAAGGAGACACTGTGCAGCCCCATGCTGCCCAAGTGCCAGGCTGCAGCGGCATTGCAGAAGGTGAGGCTTCAATCGTGGAAGCCGACAGAACTGCTAAAAGGAAAAGCAACACCTCCCATCACCTCCAGAGGTGCGGTGCGGTCCTGCTCTCCTGTGTCTTGAGGAGATGAGCCTATATTTAGACCAGCGAGGTCATTGGTGAGCCAGCATGAGAGGGGAGAAAACACTGAGCTGGGAAAGTGGCACTTTAAAAACCATTTGCTTAGAGGAGCCCAAGGACACCAAAAGCAGAGAAATATAAATTCTGAGTCTAAGTGCTTGTGTGGTTCTGGATTTTCATCCAGAAATGAAACAAAGAAAGACAAGAAGTTAAGAGGCTTTGGAAACAGCTCTGAAAAACATGAACAGGAAGGCACATTTTCTGACAGGGTGTAACCATAGATATAGTGCTTGTGAAGAAGCCCACAGCACTGACAAACAGAAGGCTGAACACTTCCCTGTGTTTTTACTGTTTACTACAGTAGCATCACTGGGCTGGGCTCTCCAGAGCTTCCCATCTCAATGGAAAGGGGAGGTTTCTGCAGTGCCCCTTTAGCACTAGTTCTGGATCTCTCCAACCTCAGCCTTAATGGGTTGCAAAAATAACCAAGGGTGAGCCACTTTCCAGCACAGCTGCCCTCCACACCTTCCAGCTGCCCGTGCTGCCGTTACCTGCAGATCTGCTGCTAATCTGCCTTCCTTAATGGCAGCACGTGCTTGGGCCAGGAGAACCCACCGTTGGGGATTGGACGGGATGATCTTTTGAGGTCCCTTCCAATCCCTAACATTCTGTGACTCTGTGAAGCGTGGAGAGAGCAGGCGGGCTGGAGAGACAGCACAATGCGTTTATTAGCTACCCAAGCACGGAACTCCTTGTGTGGCCCAGATCCTTGTCTGTGGCTCTGAGTTCTGTCTGTGCTCATGTCATACTCAAAAGCTAATATGTACAGAAGACCAAATCCTTCAGGCTGCTCTAAGGTGTGAAGGCAGCTCTCAGGGAACCGAAGCAAGCGCTGAAGCAGAGGCAATGCCTGGAAGCTCCCAGTCCTCCTCCCTGTCCCAAAGCCATGACCAGCTTCCAGATGATGCTGCATGGAAGCAGCCACGCTTGGTCTGCAGGGTCCTTCTGCAGGTGGGTAATTTTCCTGACTGGCACCATCAGGTAGTTTGGGTAATTAACTTGTGTCCAAGGATCTAGCCTGATTCTGGGCAAACACAGTTTACAGACAAAGTCTTGTTCTGCTTTGCCCGACACCTCTCTCCAGAGTCCACGGTCATGGGAGCACTACCCACCAAATCCTCATGTCTACGTTAGCAGTAACAAGAGGTTAGATACTGGCACTAGTATGTCCCATCAAAGCCACAGCTTATAGAAAACCATTCCATTTGCATAACATTATATTTCTGCTTTAGTGAAAATAGAAACTGTGACCTTTTTTTGAGGTTTCTTAGGATAAGAAATCTGCCAGTCTACTTTTGCCGTCTCTCCATGGAAGCCACTTTACCAACTGCACATTGCATTTGGCAGACTCATTCAGCACAGAGATACACTCACCACACTGAACACCAGGAATTTTTCCTTCATCATTTCTGGGCACACAGGCTACATCTCCACTACTGAAGTAAACAGTCCCAAGGCTGCCCCTGGCACTGGCACCATCAGACACAGCACACCTCACATCTGTTTACCTAAACTCTCTCTAGATGTTAAAACAGGGTGGTTACACCTGAATTGCCCATCAGGAACAGGGCCTGGCACACACTGTCCCTGCTCATCCTCCAGGTTCCCAAGAGCAAGGTAACAACCTGCTCCAGCCCTGCTGTATGTCCACCTTGACTGCAAGGGCTCCCATATCACTTTGGGTTTCTCCACACCAAGCATTGTAAAGAACATAAAGTATCACCCCATTTCCTTATTTTGGGCATTGCTTTTCCACCTCCACTCCTAAGGTAAGAGCAAATAGCACGTGGATCCCAGCAGGGTACGTTGTCCTTGTTCCCTTCCCACAACTCACTTCCCAGTTGCCCACGCGGCTTGTGCCAGCAACGTCCTCTGCTGTGCCAAGCCCTGGCAGCAGATTCCCATCAGGGATCTGCAGCAAAGCCAACTAGTCACCTCTTCATTCAAGGCTGGCCTGACAATGAAAGTACTGTGAGCACAGCACAGAGCAGCATTCAGATGCAGACACAAATGCAGAGCAAACTTCCACCCTATGCACCAAACCCCCCTTACAGCTCATGCTGGCTCCTGCAGGCTTCATAACTGCATTGTGGCTAGTTGCTCTTTCATGGCTATTCCTTTCCATGTATTAACATCTGTGAGTAGGTGGCTAAGAGACAAGGGGTAAACCTACCCAAGCAGAGCACAATTCAAGCTCTGGGCCAGGCACGAGCTAGCTGCAGAGAGGGCTGCAGGGAGAAATCCTTCTCCAGGCCCCTCAGCCATGCCCCCCAGAGCCATGCCCCCCACAGCCATGCTCCCACAGCCATCACCATGCGGTGCAGTGGGGCACAGATCCCTCGCCTTGCCCTCCCCACACTGCCAGCCTGCAGCACACCTTCATAAACCCGGCGGGGATGCACACACCCTGCTAGAGAGTCCTTCCCAGGCAAGTGTTTGGGGGGTGGGGTGTGCTTGTGCGTAAGTGAATCATTGCATTGCGCAGATTATTAATACCAATTGGTCACAGATGGGTGGGCAGTTAGATGGGCAGACAGACAGCCTGGCTGTTTGCTATTAAACACAGTATCCTTTGTACAACACACTAGTGCAACTTCTTCTTTAAATAAAAAATTGAAATCAACTACCATTTCCTAAGCAGCTCAAAACTATTAAACAACTGTTTGCAGGGTAGCTCATGTCATACGTGGGAGGCTGAAATGTAATGTAGAAATGAGAGGTTTTTTCTAGTTGGCAGCCTTGACAGCTACTATAACGTATGACTCTTTTGGATGCAGCATGGCAGAAGCAGGGCGAGGATCATCCAGTGCTATTCACTAGAGAAATTGTTACACATGAAAAAGAGAAGGCAGAATCAAAGATTTCAGGATTATGGCAGGAAGGCAGGAGAGAAGAAGAGAGAGAAAGATGTGGTTTGCTCTTGCAAGTCAAATAAGGATTTGTGGGATAATGTTGTGTAAAAGTAATACAGCTGGATCTTTAATAATAATAATAACTAGAACCAACTCTCCATGTTAACTGACCTTTAAATATTATTGTTCCTTTCAGTTTACCAAAAATACATTCGTTTCATGAAAGGTGTTATTCAATTCTGCTTAAAGATACACTAGGCTAAAATATGCTAAACTGACATTTAGAATTATCTCATAACACTTTTTTAATGATAACTCATATTATTTCTGTGTTATTTGAATGTAAGTTGTTTGGGGGTTTTTCAATGTATTTGAAACCATTTTAAACAGTAGGCAGATATTGCCTGGACATTCAGGTTATCTGTAATGATATTAGGGCCTTTTTCAACAGCTGAGTAATTACTTCCTTATTACACTCAAGGCAAGTTGAAATCATATGCCCTGCTTAAGATTTTAACCTACATCACACAGGCAAAGGAAGCATTCAGACTGACATTTTACACACCTACCTGCACTTTTTTTATAATAAGGAGAACATCTGTGGTATATTGCCTTGATAATCTGTGAAATTAAGGCAACTGGGAGCACCAAAAACAAACAACCAAACAAAAATCTATTGTGTTAGTGGGAGAAGGGCAGTGGGACTTGAGCAAAGGTAGATGTATTGGTCCTGCCTCTACTGCAGTCACCTCCCAGGGCCTGTTTTAGACATGGCGATGCACAAGCAGGCCAGTGCTCAGGGCAGACACATGCCTTGGTGTGCCGGAGCCCCTGCTGCTGCCAGAGGGCTGGGTGTGTGGCCTCACACCCCGACACCTCACTCCCTCCTGATCTTCCTACACCGCCAAATACTCCCAGCTCACCTCTAGATGTGCTTCACATCACACACCATGCTTGAAAAGACAAGAAACAAACATTTCTCATCCTCATTCCTTCTCACTCCTGTCCTCCCTAAGAGGGAGGAGAGAGGTTCAAGTTCTGATGCCCTTAACCTGGTCAGAAGGCAGGAGGGGTCAGCCAGCAACAGCAAAGGTACAAACCACTCTTCATTTTTTAAATTCTACATTTTCTTACTCTGCAGCACCCCTTTCCACCCCGGGTGCACATTATAGCCCAGGTACCTTAGCATCTGGTGGGAGAAGGGTCCCTTTCCCTGGGCATCCTTCAGCTCCAAGAAGAGGGAAAGTCATCACAGATTGCTGACATTCCAGGAACGTGGGTAAGTGAAGACACGGTAAAGTAATGCACGATAATAAATGCTGTCCAGCAATCCGCTTCGGCACTCCTGATAATAGTCTTTCATAATGAAAGATAAAGGAATGGTCATTTACGTGCCAAAACACTGTTTAATGATTAAAAGAAATACACACAATATCAGCAAAGAACTGAAGTGGAAGCTACAAAGAAAACCAACCTCTTGTGAGAATTTCAGTGTTCTGTGATTTCAGCAAAAACTAAAGAAACAAAGATAAGAAGGGATGAATTAAGTAACAAGAGAAAGAAAGCTAATTTCATAAATAAAATCTGTAATATTTATACACATACTCAAATGCTAGTTACAATGCACTCACAGGATGTGTTTTGGTTCAGGCTGGCTCTTATTTCATCCACAATATTTTTAACATCAGTAATCTAAAGCAGACAAACCTAATTTTTAACTGGATATTACAGTTCATTTCAATTGAGCTAGCAGCAAAATATATGCAAAATCTAAACAGAAGATTTCAATAAAATGCTTGAGATAATCATAGCATATCTAGCTGGTGTACAGCTCTAGTGTGGAAACACACACTATTTATTAGTTTTGCATCTTCCAATCAATTAAAAAAAGGTATTATCTCTTTTCTGGCTTCAACATTTGTTTAGTGAGTTCCGGTAAATTCTAGGGCAGATATATAGTTGACAACAGAAACAACTAATTATGTTAGAAATCCACAGCAATAAGAAAACTGCACAGTAAATACGTTATAACCAGGCAACAGCAGAAGGTAAGTTTCTATTTCATTTGCTGTGGATTGTATAAGTTGGTAAATGTTTTCTGGCAAGTGTCCTTCAAATTCCAAAAATAATGCATCTATTTTATGGCATTATCTCATTTTTCTATTATATTTGTTTATATCTCTGCAGTGAAACCATATTGTTATTAAGGGTATCGTTATAATAGAAAATTGCATTAGCTTTTAAAACCCTGTTCTGTTTTATGTGTATATAAATAGGAACATTATGATCATGCGAGATTCCCATTTGTCCTTGCTATACTCTTGACACTGCTGTAAATGCAAGCAGAGCACCAAGCCCTTACCAGGGCTTAAAATATTGCCCCTTTGATTAGCTGCACAGACATCTTTTTTGCTTTTAGCATGCAAAATCTCGCCCTGCTTGTTATGTACTCAAAAAAGTGCAAACACTGTGTTTCTCTTTACCTTTGATCATCAAGATGGGTCTCCATGCATCTGTATTTGTCTAGTATGGCGATAGTACATCGCCCAACATCTGCCAGAAGACTGTTTTTTGAAGATATTTAGGTGGCTAATGGCAGTGAAGTGGCTAATCCCAGATGCCTGCTGGGGAAAGGTGAGGTGTGCTGTTACTCTCGGGCAGGTTCCTGAAGGGGTGCATGACACCCAAGGCTCTCCTAGGCTGCAGGTTGTGCAATTACTTCTGAAAGTGCAATGCAGAAACCCGCTGCGGGCACCAAAGTGTCTCTGCAGGGACAGGAGGAGCCTAGATTTCCACTTGTAAAGACAGCCCAGCCTGCAGCCCTCTATCCAAGAGCTCAGGAGCAGCCAGCCAGGTTGAGGATGGGTGCGGGGATCAAGCTAGGGCTGGGTGAGGAGGGCCAGACGTGGTGCAGTAAGGGGCACTGCAGTGGCAGTGTCTGCATGCCCAAAAAGGGGACTGGGGTGCCCTATGTCCTGGCAGCAGAGTGCTGTGTCCCCTGGCCACATGCATGCAGCACTGATGCTCTGACTACACCCTGAAACTGAGATAAGGCACGTTTTTGTTAGGCACAACAAAAATGCTTCAAAAATTATAAGCAAAGCCCTGCATTAATGACACAGTAATTAACATAGTGGCTGCTGAGAAATCAGACAAGTTCGGATGATTTCATGTCACCTTATGACCAATTAAAAGCCATGAATTTTGAGAGCAATCTTTTTTTTTCCCCCTGGCTAAGATGGAATTTAATTTCAGTGTCTTGAAACGTTTTACAGAGTGCAGTTGCATCTCTTTCTCACTGCCATAACACCCAGCAGTTCAGGGAACGCTAGGGCATATGATTACAGGGCAGTTCCCAGTCAGATACACCATGTAATCAGGGCTGATGTGTAGTGGTACACTCTGAGAAAACCCAGAAGAGTCTGGTCTAAAAAGTTCTCTGTCAGGGTAATTACAATATTAATCACAATCCATTGAACTAAAGTGGAATTAAATACAAATTTTCTGTTTATATAGTAAGCTCTGAATGACAGTAAGTTAGCAACAGCCATTTTGGTCTGGTTTAACTGCCTAACATCTGGAGAACATTATTACAGAGTCATCAGCCATTTGGCCGGTGCCCAATATAGAAGCAGTTTTACCCTCTTTTCTCCAAACATCAGCACAGCCTTGCTGAAACACATGTATTTCTCCCCTCTCTTCTTGAAACGTTCTCTTAAGTAGTTTAAATATTGTAGAATTTAGATGGGATAAGCCACTTGTTTCTGTTTAGAAAGCAAACAAAATTGGATCAAAATAAGGCCAATTTTCAACATTTAATTTAAGCAAAGATAGTGCTACTTATGGCAGTCCATGGTAAAGGCAGTTGTTCCAGCTATTTCAACAATATAATTACACGGCATTTCACAGTATATAAGAGACAGATTATTAGAAATTTGAAAACTGTATGCCCTTGTTCCTATATAAATATGTACACATAACCTATCACTAGTTACTACCAAATTTATATGAAGTGTAATTCGGTCTTTATTACAGTTGCTGTGCTTGAAAAGAACCTCTTTACTTATGAAGAACCCTTTTTTCTTTTTTTTCTTTTTTTTTCTATAGTAATGAAAAAACACAGTTGTCAGCATAATATCCTGACATTCAGGATGCCAGCCTGTCTCTACTGGAGTCAGATGTGAAAATAAATAGATATTAAACTGTCAGTCAATGAAATTACAAAGTCAAGAGCAGCTCTAGCTGCGATCCTGCGTGTTCTGTTTGATGGACACAGGTGTTTAAGTGTTACGAAATCCAGCAGAGACTTGGAGTGAATAATGCACCTTCCAGCAGTCCTGCCTTAGCCAAAAGAGCTGGAGTGAGCTCCCCTTTCACCCTGAGGCCCCCAAGCAATCGATGTGCCCTAAGAAAGGGGCCAGCAAGGCCTTCCAGGTTTATTGGAGCTAAAACCTGTGAAGTCTTAAAGCCTGTGTTACAGCATATGTTGAGGAATCAAAGCTGCACTCCTCTGAAACTGTGAAGGTTAGTCCCACTGGCTTTGCATACAAATCTAAGGCAGATGCCCAAAATCCACATCATTTATTTATTATTCATAAGGCACTTAAAGTCAATCATCTGTCACTAATAAACATTAACACTATTAAAAATTAATGATCATCCTACAGCATGCTGAGACAGATTCTTCTTTCTGTTTGATGAGTAGTGGAGCAAAGTACATCGCTTTCATTTACTGACTCTTAAAGTGTTTATGATTTAATACGCTGCTACTTCAGCTCCTCCTCCAAACATCAGTGACCCCCTTCTCTCGGGATGCCAAGAAATGATCACTCTCGTGAGAGGAGCTTGAAAGGATGGGCTTAGACACAAATACGTATCTGCAGAGAATAAAAATAAATCACAGATTCAAGGTTATCACACAGCACAAGCCTTTGTGATTGCAGGGCTTTTTGTCTCCCTTTCCACTTTCTGCTAAGTAGTATGATGTTTGTGACAGGGGACATGTGTCCCTGTGCTCCCTGCTGTACAGGAGGGTCCCAGCTCAGGAACCATACCAGAAGTGGACAATGAGGCTGGAAATAACAGCTCTGACGAGACTACCTGAGAGTCTCACAAGCTAGAACAAGAAAAGGCTTCCTGAAGAGCAAGTCAAAACGGTAACTTCACCAAAGGTCCGCACAGTGTCGCAGGGCACTTTCTTCTCTTAGTGGGTGGGAGGCAAAGCCCACTGCTAGAGATGAAGAAACAGCTTGCACCTTAACCCTCAAAAGGACATTCCCTCTAAAAGTAAAAATGATCCTAGGCCCTTCATCTTTTGTGCTCACATTTTCAAATATAAATCTTGGGGAATACATTTTCCCCTTACCTTTGTCACATTTCTGTCTCATAATTCAGCGCTATTTCCTAACACATACACACACACACAGAGACCATGTTTTGCCCTGCTCCTCAATTTAGCAATTACTTAATTATGGGAGTGCTGCAAGTATATTATAAATAATCGCTTGATACACAGTTGATTCTGTTAAAATGCAGACAAATTAGTCTAACTAAACCTGCATGAAAGACCAGTCTAGTAGTAGAAGAAAAGAGCCAATATGACTGTGTGCATCAAGTCAAACTAACCTCAAATTTCTTTGAGTTATATCAAACCTCTAAAAACAAGCTAAACTTAGGTCTCAATACTAATGATATAATGGGAAAACTTGTCAAGATGGGAGACATATTAATCTTCCTCTTGCAATTTACACCATAATATTTCAATGCTAAACCATTTTTCATAGAAAAACAGTGACTGTTAAGAAATAAAGATCTGTAAGTAGAATTAAGTGACTGCAATCACCCTGTTTTCTTTCCTTACTCATGGTTCACATGAAATAACTAATGAGGATTTGCAAAGAGCAGCTATCAAAGCTAGAAACATACCAAAGAACTGGAAAAACGTGATGCCACAGGACCACACTCACTCTACTGAGGACTGGAAAGGGCTTGTTACATATGTACTACCTCCATATCAGCAGTTGCCATTATAAATGAAACTTGGAGCCACTAGAAAAATGCTGTCACCTAAAACTAATTCTGTCTTTCAGGGTACAGCAAGTCAAGAAGTAGTGAGAACTCCCTTCAGTGTCCTCAGCAAGACCTGAAGAAAACTTTTTCCAGATACTTCAGAGCCTCAGGGACCAGTTCAGTACCTGGCACGCTATTTTTACATTTACACATCTCCCATCTTCTGCAAAGCCACACAATGGTGGGCAGTACCAGGAGTCATGGAGGCACTGAGACCTGGTCCTGCAGTCACACGCACCAAAGATCCCCACAGAACAAGTAATTAAACAGGTTTGAACAGAATTAAGATACACGAGCTTCTAAATCTCAGGCTGAAGACTGTTCTGAACAAAACTTTTTAGTCATACCACTTTGTCCTGCTGCCCATTCTCCACTACCAATAGACTTCTTCCTAATTTGACTCATTTTTATCTTAGAATTCATGCACTGTCAAACCAAGTTACTCTTATAAGGAGAGTGGGAATTACAGTCAAGAAAAAGATATATTAAAGCATCATTATTCAAACATAAAAATGCAATGGAAATGTTAACCAGCTTTCCCTAAGGTGAAGGTGTTTATTGCTGAGTTTTTGTAGCACAATTACATTCAAACAGACAAATGCTAGCTTGAAATAAAGCATTTATTTTTCTGACTCTACCTAGGAGAAATGAAAAAACATCTTGAAAGTAAACTTCCTCATATCAAATACTTACCCTAAAAGCTTTTCTATTAAAAACATTGGATTTTTAATAATAATTTTGAGAAAACGAGGCAGCTACAATACAGCGCCTTGTTTTCCCTTCTTAAACATGAATACCTCACACTAACTTTCTGCAGTGGTTAAGTTTGGAATTTATATTCACTTCTAAAACAAAATCTGATGCTTTTTTACATTATGCTGTGCAAGCCACATTTCCATAGATCGACTGCAGTTAGCACACCACAGACAGACCGCAGCCAGCAGAGAGGTGTGCATGGGGTGGTTCACACTCCTGACTGCTGCCCCGGAGCAGCTCCCCAGACCACGGGGGCTGGGAACCCAGGACCTGACGAGCGCTTCCCGCGGAGCTGGGCTGCATTTCAGATAGGGCAATGGTAGGCATGGCACAGGCTTTGGCAATACTGTCAACAGAGGTGTCTGACAAGGTGAGGTGTCCATGGGGCACCAAGCCTGAAAGGTTGCCCATAGGCACAGCCCCTTTGTTTCCCAGCCTGCCCTCACTGAAGGGCTTCAGCCCCCCAAATGGGGTCTCTCAGTTGTCCTGGCTGTTGCCCTCCCCTCCAATCATAGATGAGTCACTCAGCTGCCACCTTCTTCCCACCTGAAAAGACACAGACCCCCTTTGCCTCCCCAGAAAAAGGCAAAGCGATGCTGCTCCCAAGGCCCATCTGGAGGCCCATCAGAGGCCATACAGATTATATATGGCCAGGGACCTCATGCAGGCTTCTGGTACAAATGACTCGGTGAAAAAACTAGATGATAACAGCAGGAGGTGATGTGGTCCATACTGGGCCACAAGAAACAGCAACTCTGGGCACCAGTATTTATAAACACAACCGAGGGCTACTATTTGTCTCTTTCAAACAATTGTTGGACCACAGACTATGGGACATCTGCCTGCAGTCTATTATCACAGTCTGTGAACAATTACAGACAGAATATTTCATCTTAGAGCATGGCAAAGTTAACAAAAAGACACTGAAAAAAAAGCCAAAAAACAATGAAAAAAACAAGCAACAAAACTGCAGTCAGCCATTGCACAGAGCCCTATTTGCCAGCCCTTGAACCCAGCAGCGCTTCTTTTCCAGACCCACCGCCACCACCACACCAGCTGCCCCAGAGCAGAGATGATTTCTGCTGCTGCTGAGGCCACAGCAGGTGCCAACTTCAGCCCTTCTCCTGCAAACACAAACTCCTGACCGCACTTTCTGGGACCTGAGAGCACCACTGCACTGCCTGTGCAGCCAGCCCACTGTGGGCAGTTAGAGTCAACACGGTACTGCCTCACAGGGAAATGTCCCAAACCACCAGAACTGCCAGCCATTCCTCAGGCTGCCCGATCTCTGCTGGCCCCATCACCACCTTCCACTCCCCTGTGCCACAGAGGAGCTGCTGCTGCTGGCACAGGGCATCTGCACCCCACACGGGTCACGCAGGGCTGCAGCAGGACAGAGTGCTCCAGAGGCACGGCACAGACCATGCACTGGGCCTTAGCTGGAAAGGCAGGGGGAGAGGACAAAAACTTACCACTCCTGGCCTTTCATCTACGATGTTGCTGCAGAGAAAGCTGGGGAGATGGTAGATGCTTCTTGGGTGGTTGGCTTGGTGTCACTGAGCGGAAGGTGGTAGTGTGTGACCAGCAAGAGATGTTGGTTTGTCAGCGCTGCCCGTTCCCCACCTGCAGAGCACAGATGTAGCAAGGCAGTGTCCCTCTCAAGGGACACGCATGCTGAATCCCTAAGCAAAAATCCCTTCTGGGGTGAGGCTGATACATGAGACTGGGGAAAGGCTAGATGATGGGATTTTACCCTCTCCTCATCCTTGCCTCCATTACATGGCGATCATCTTAGAGCTGAGCCTCTCTACCCACAGCCCACCCTTTGACTCAGGACAGCTCAGATCCAGACCAAGTAGACTCAGCTGACTCCAAGAGAAGGCTGCCTGGAAATGCCATGCTCCCTTCTACTCACTGATGGTCCAGGTGGGAACAGACAGGAGTCCTGCATACTGAATAGCCCAAGAAGAGCAGGAGACAACTGACTGCTGTCCAGTGCTCAGTAACTGCAAGGGTGAGATGTGAGGCTGCTGCTTCCACTACAGGATAATCCCAGTTCAACTGATGCTGTGGTCCTGGCTGGAGCTGGGGACCTGCATGAGGTGAGCCTGTAAAGCTCTGACATGGTTGGAGTCCTGCTTTCCCCAGGTTTCTGTGTCATGCTCCACGATGCCCCAGCAGACACTGCCAGATGGGATGAGGTAGCTGCAGAGCTTTTGGAGGGAATGGGACTGCACAGCATGGGACAGCACCGCTGGGCTGAGCCAGTGCAATCCAGTGGAGAATACTTGGGCAACAAAAACCACGCACAAGCAAAAACCCTGCATCAGTCTTCAGCATAGTCTGAGTAATTAGTGGTGTGGGTACAGTGGGAAAAGGTGCAGAAAGTAAAAATCCAACTGCCTTAAAACAACAGATACTCTCAATTCATTTCTAATTTATGCATTCTTGCCATATGAAAGCCACTTGCTTAAGCTGCTTTCCTATCTATTTGCAGTCTATTCAGACACACAATGCTCAGTAGGGGTCTGTCTCCATGATTCATTGGCTCAGATTTCCTATAGAGTTTACATGATGTCTACTAAGCCCCATACAGTTTTGTATCCATTATAACCAGGGACAACCAAGCAGGGCTCAGGAGGCTGAGCATCCATCTAAGAATAGCTTCCTGTCTTCCAGCTCTCTTCACAACAAATGAACAATGGTTACATTTTACCAGCAAGCACTGCATGGTGAGGGGAAATTATGGGAACTTGTCTGAGTTAAATAAGGGAAGAAGCATTTAGAGTGAAGCTCCTTAAATGAGCAGGTCAATAACTAGTTTACTGAGACCAAGGCACATAGCTAATGAGAGAATAAAGAATTATTCTTGTCAAGAAAGAAAAAGATGCTGCCCTGGTTTTGTGCTAAATAATTACATTCATTATGTTTAGGACAGCCCAGCAAGTGGTCTTTTGCACTAGTAAATTCATTAGCAAAGCTAATGGGCAAACTACTACTGGGGCAAATTTAAACGATTGCAATAGGATGGATGGCAAAGATGGGGAAAGGTAGTATGAGAGCTAAGAGCCAAAGTCAGCTTTAAGTTTAATTGAATTTATCTTCTCATCAACTTTAAGGCCTCCTTCTGGGCTTGAAACAAGGAGAGGAAAAGCCATTGAAACAAAAGGATATTCACCTGATTGGATTTGTTGCTAGCTTTTCCAGCCTACCACACTGTCTGAACTGACCTCTTGACACATGACAACAAATATAAATCCAACAAAAATTAAAACATTAACTAAATTGGATCAATGTTTCCAAATGACAAAGGATCTCAATTGTGTCAGGAAGCCATCTCCCCAGCAGAAACACTGAAAAAGTAATCAGGCTTTGAATTTACTCAGAAGTTCATGAAACTCAGCTGGGCAGCAGGCAGGTAGGCTGCAACATTTCTGTGCAAAAGTCACCGTTGCACATGTGCTGTGGGAAGAGGGCCACCTTCGAACAACAGGGGCATGCGGCCCTGTGTGGTGTGGCAGAGCAGTGGTGGTCCTCCCTGAAGGGCAGTGGTGGTGGTGGGCTTCCCTGCCTGCTCAAGTTGCAGCAGTGTTCCCGTCAGCACAGCCTTAGGTTCAACACGCCACAAACACACACAGGGCCATCAGCCCTCTCTGGTACCCTGATTCAGGCTGGCTACATATTTATGCAAGCACCACTGGCGTTAGATATGCTTAACCAAGGTTTTCTTTACAGACACATTTTTAAATAAAGAGGTTAGAGTCTGATAAAATCACTGGAGAAGCTGTGGGCATAAGTACCTCTTCTTTAATCATGCCCTGCCTAGACCGTAATCACAGACGCTTCATAGATACAAATGCAGCACATTGAAGTGAGCCTAGAAAATGATTGAAATCAATTTAGCGAGTCTGTGGAGCACAGCAGTAACATGTGTAGCACAGAGCAGACCGCTGGCAGTGCTTACAACAGCGCCTGGCACCGACCACCATCTCCAGGCAGGGCTATGCAGCCACCCCACCCCGCAGGGCTGCCTTTGCTGACAAACTGAGTTACTGGGGAATGGAGACAATTCCTGTCCTTGGGCTCAGTACAGGACGTAGCATTGGCTGAAAAAGCAAAAGGTGTTTTGTTTTTTTTTTTTTTAATGTTGAAACATTTTATAGCATTTTAAAAGTAAGATTCCAAAGTGTGTTTTTTTCAAAAAATAACTTACCACTATGAAATAAAAATGTGTTATGATTGAAAAAAATGCTTAATAAAAAGGAGGAAAAAAATCATCAAATATTTAAGCTTTTTGCTTTAGATGTAGAATAAAAATAGCTTTTTTGTTTGTTTGTTAGCTCTGTGAAAAACTTATTTAACTGTCTGATTCAGGTTCAGCTGGGTTGGGTTCAGCTTTGCCACTGAACCAAAAAGCTGTTATACATCCTATCTGTGTCTAGCTGGACACTCAGATTTTCAGCGAAAGACATCCAAAAAGTAGCTTTTCAGTAATTGAATTTGGGAAAGACAGAAAAAAAGTAACTGCAATGAAGCCCATATCTGAAAGAAAGCGGGGGGAGTGAAGTCTTTGCCAAGTGGAAATAGGAATAAATGTTCTTGGCTACTGCTGCAGCCTGAAAAGCCAGAAGGAGCTTGAGGCTTCCCAGTAAACCTAGTTGAGAAACCTCCTCAGCCGATCTCTTATTTCTTCTGGCTAGTTGCCTTATCCAGTGAAGTTAGAAAATCAGGATTTATGGGATGAGAAATTGGAAAGACAGATATATTGTACATCTGAAGGAAGACATCCAGAGAATTAAGTGTTTTACCTAAACTAAACCCTGGGGAAACACTTGTCATCTTTGTCATTTCAGTGAGAGCTGATCCCTTCCCTCTGGCCATCACAGTCCACCTTTCCTGACAGCACGTCTGGACTGCATGGGCTGCAACACAAAACAGTGTTGGAGATCCCAAAGAGTCACAACACTCCTGTCCATTGCCAGAAGAAAAACGGTGATCATCATCCTTCTCTCCTCATCTTTTTTCATGCATCTACAGCCTTCAAGATCAGACTGAAAAGGTGCAAAAAAACCCCTGAAGTCTCCAGATAGTGACAAAGCTTCCTTCTTAATGAATTTTTAACTAATCATTTCCACAGGGCAGATAAAAATTTGAAGATAATAGTTAAGAGTGTGGGAATAGTGTCAAGAGGTGTTTTACCAAGGACAGGCCTAAGCACAGGCTGGGGAGAAGTTCTCTCAAAGGTCAAGACTAGACCTGGCCTTCCTCTCTAGATTTTTGCCAGTTATTAAGTAGTACAAACACATGATGGAATCTTTATATTTAGAGAGTCTAAAAATTCAATTATATAGCTGTTCAAGAGTTGTTATGGTCAGAGAAGTGACTATAAAAATCTCGCCTTGTTCCTGCACTTACCTGCTTTCTCAAGTGTCTGCTCTCTTGTCAGTATATGTCCATTTTTCTCATTAATGTTAACAGGAAGCAGGTACACCGATCAGAAACGATTGGCCCCTTAAGCTATACCTCTTTTGCCTGCTAACAAAGCAAACTTTTTATCACAATAAGCAAGGGAAAGCTAGCGTAGGTGTGCCACAGTAATATGCTGTGCCACCACTGGTGAAGCTTTATTCTCATTCCAGAACTTGTACACTTGCTGAAGGCTAGTGATGAAGTACAGTGCAGGTCATAAACAACTGAGCGTCATTTTCCACAACTAGACAGAGCAGCAGGCACTTAGGAAAAAAAATATACTAGCTTGTAAATGGAACAATTTAATATGGAAGTAACTGATGGCAAATAAACACAAAATGCCTAGGAAGTCACTAGCTGTACTCTGTTCCTTCCATTTCTTTAAAAATCAAAGCTAGTGAACTAGAATTTATTCAATCTTACCAAAGAAATCGATTTAGAATGTGAAATATACCCTTCAGAAGGGAGAACACTGTGCTCCCTCCTGACAAAAGCCTTTTCTACAGACAGGGCACTGGGAAAGTCTAAATACATGCAGCTATGGCTAAGATTTTCCAGCCACGTAGCTGGAAACACTCTACATTGCCATCCTTTGACAAAGTCATTCGTGTGGTAAAACTCCTTCAAAACAGCAGAGCCTAAATGATATGAATGGAAAAACATCTCCTTGTCTCATTTCTTCAGCTACCTTCCAAGTGCGTAGGTTTTTTCCCCAAACATGATGCTTTCACACATGTTCTGACCAACCATCTCTCTTTTAAATGACATGATCATTCTTGTTATCTACTGCAGCTTGTGGCACTTGAACAGTCTCTTATAGCAGCTAAGACTTTATTTATGTCTTCCTGTAGCAAAAAAAGATTCATTGCTTATGGACTCCCATTGACAGGTGAATGCAGTCTCAGTGCTACATCAGCAGCTGATTTGAGCCTTTTATCGATAGGTTTTGCCATAGAAATCCATATGTAGCTCTGAGAAGCATTGGCTTCAAACAAAATCATGTTGGAACTGAAGAAACTGGTAGAAAGACACATTTATACGTTAAGTGTGATTTCTGGGCAGGGGAACAGCAGTGGATCAGGGTCCCAGGGAGGCTGTGTCATCTCCATCCTTGGAGGTTCACAAGAGCAGAATGGACGAAACTCTGAGCAGCCTGG
>NW_010298995.1:10993-62277 GCF_000700745.2 Antrostomus carolinensis | reverse complement strand
AACCTAAGCCCTCCTGTAGTCCCTTCCCAACCAAGCTGGGATTGTGTGACATGAGGTCTCACTCAAAATCATACCATCTTCAGCCAGCCACAAGTCAGACAAGATATTCTTACCCTGTCCCTTCCCTGAGTGCATGGCATTTTAGTACATCCACAGTCCTCTGGCTAATCCCTCCCTAAACATTGCTCTGCCCTATCAGACAAAACCCCACATATTCCCATCTTACTTTTCACAGTCCTCCTTTCCTAGTAGCCTGTATGCTTTTCAGCGGTACAAACCTACCATTGGTCTTTCTCAACAGTTTGTCAGAACAGAGTGCTCTGAAGGGAACAACAACAGACACCTCTGATCTTCATTTCCAACTGTTCAGATTGGTATTTTGTGTTCACTGCTATTTATACCCTTTAACTTCTTGATACCTATGGCTGAGTGAACTTGTCCAAAACTTATCCCTGGTTTATGTTACAGTGCCTTCAGCTTTACCATGTAGCCGATGCAAAATAAACAGACCAAATTATAGTTCAGCTTTCCACTATTGAGGGTCTGTAGGAAGAGCAAAACACAGCAAGAGATCTGACATAACAGTCCTAAATTGGTGGCAGAAGAGCTGTCGAGCACAACCCTGGATGAATTTAATTATTTTGTTTAATATAAGAAATTACACTACAATTGTATGTGATCTATACTCTTAGCCTTTAAAAACAAGGATAATCTATGGCTTTTAAGATTTCAGTTTATCCTAATACAATATTAATGGCTCTTCACAGCAGGCACAGCTTTATCAGAGAGGAGAACATTGGAAATTTGAGGAAGAGTATCTCCATCTAACCGCCTACCTGTAACTGAGAAATTAGCATTCTTTCCAAGAATAAAAAAGGCTGAGGTTAATTAGGTGATCATTGAACAACACATGCAAAGTTTCTACTGTGAAAAATTATTTTGTAAAAAAATATAAGTACTTCTCACTTTGCCACAGTCTGATAAAAAACAAAGGACAGTACATACCGCCAAATGGATGACGACTTCATATAACTTGTTCTGAAAGAAAGCAGCCTGTTGTTTACTGCATTTATCGACAATCTGTGAAAGTAGACCAGAAATCAGTCTAATTACCAGAGTGCCAGTTGTGCTTGTTAACACCAGCTTTGTGACCAAATGTTATTCCACAGTTGTCACATCACAAGAAGGTTTCATTACTAACATAATAGTGAACAAGATCGCATGCCTGGCTATTGATTGATCTGCCACACAAAGGAAGGACGTTGTTGTCTCTATTATAACCAGTTACATCTTTGTCTGCCTGTGTAATATGCACAGGAATGTATCACGAGCAGTTGTTGCAGTTTCCTAATTTCTGCCTGTTAGCCCATTAACAGCCCATTAGGATTTGCAGACTTTACCACCACAGAAGAAATGACCTTGCCATAATTCTGTCTTGTACTATCTTAAAAAAATTGTTTTCATCAGCCTTCCTGCAATGGATCCTACAAAGACTAAGACTTACTCAACATTTGCTTTTTAAATATATCATTTCTGCCAAATCAAAAGATGTTTTAATTCTTTCCAGACACAATTAGGTAACATTGCAGGAACCGTAGAAATATTCATCATTACTGCAGTTGAATGGCCCTGAAAGAACTATTTCTTGGACCAGAGAAATATTCTGTTAACAAGCACCGCAGACAAAATGAACTAACATTGACCCTCAGACCATCAAGATGTTGCTTTCCATTCGCTGACCAATCATAAATACAAACAAGCATTTTCAGGCCCGTTGTCAGTATTAAAGTGAACAGTTGTGTTTATTTTTCTATGAACTCAATAAATATTATAATATAGAAGTGGATGCATTTAGCATTGTGAGCTTACAGAAAAACAAGCATGCCTCATCGTTTTATCTGATGATGAATGATTTATCAGGCAGAACGTGAATCTGCTTCTAACTGAGTCTATTTTCCTGTTTATGCTTGTTGAACAGATACAATTTAATGAAGAATATAAAGTACTTAAAAATCTGTCTACCATTAATAGTTTAATTAAATTGACATGTACTTCAAAAACAGAGAGACAGAAAACTAATTTTGGTTATAAAGGGCATGGCATTATTAAAGTGTAATTAAAAACAACATTTACTTACAATTAATAGCTAAAACAATTTCATTATTTAACATTTGATTGTCAGTTCTGGCTAACTTAGCCACCCCAAGGTAGGTATGTTCCTTGGTCCTCTTGCAAAGTATATTACATGGCTGCCATCACACTGCAAAGACCCAAGCACAAGCTAAGAAGTTCCTCAAGCAATATCTCACTGTAAATCCTCTGACAAACACCTTGCTGGGCTATTGTCCCCTGGTGCCTCCGATATCCTGGAGGTGCCAGTTCCCAAAGGATCCCCCCCCGACCTCTCCACTGGGGCAGGTAACAGCAGGCTGGTGCAAAGTCTAGGGGCTGACTGGTGAGCTGGCTTCTTGCTTTTGGGACACCTTCCCCTGATAAAAAGCACTATCTTTGGTCCCTCAGACATACTCAAACACTTGTCTTCTTCCTAAACCTCATGTCTCTTACAGCTCTCTCCCTCAAACTTGACTGAAATTGGTCAAATGGCTCAGCAATCATTTGGAAAAGAGGAGTAAAGAAAAGAAAAGCAGCTCAGCCACACAGGTCTCATTCCATTTGGAAACAGGACAAAAAAAACCTCTCCTGCCAAATCCAAATTTAAAACCTGAAGATGCAAAGTGAATCTGTCAAATAATTGTTGTAGGACTACTTCCCAGAAGCATAAATCCTTCTTGAACAAAGCAATAATGGAAATGGCCCTGAAATGCAGACTACCTTTTTTAAGAACATAGCAACAAACACATTTAGAAATTTCATCAGAATTTCAGGGTCAGAAGAAAATCCAAACTTAAAACGCAGGACTAATCTGAAAACAGGAATTCTGTTCCATAAGATATTTCAATACTTTCAGAGATACACTGAGAAGAAAAGTCAGCTTTTTGAAGCTGACTATTTATACTAATAGTGAGACGGACCTATCCCTCAGTAGCCAGGAACCCTAATGAAGAGCCATCCATCTGTGATTGGAGAAACTCTGTCTGGATTAGACCATTAGCCAATACACCGGACACTGACCAGCTAAGCATTGGGTGATACATGTGGGAGGAAGTTTGGTTTCAAGCATTTTCTTTTGAAAAACTATTTCACTGAAAAAAAAATCATGAAATATCGCTCTAAATACAATTAAAGAAAAACAGATGCTACAGTTTCCTCCACATGGGCAGAAAGTCACAGCAAGTTCCACAGCTCTTAGCAGGACTTCACAGATTTCACAGAAGTTCACGCTTAGAAGGAAACTGCAGGATTAATATCCTACTGACCAAGCACACTTATTCCTGAAAGCAGCTTGAAGCAGAAGTTGTTTCAGAACTATTTAACTAGTTCTTACAAATTTGGTTTACTTGTTTCCTTATCAGTTGAGGTGTGTGGAGCAGTTGCAACTGCTCCCATAGTTCTCTATTACCTCTCCAAGGTGAAAGGCAAGAAAAAACAAATTATAAAATCAGGGGGAGAAAATCCCAATGGCACAGTTAAAATGTTCACAAAAATCTTTCTTTCATGCCTTTTTACTATCCAGAGAATGCTATAGTCCTTATCATACCATCTGAAGGGTGCTGACTGATTTCTGAAGCCCAGGAGAAGTCCTTCTGCCTCTCCTGCAGGTGCCTGAGCCAAGCTGGAGCCTCCAGGATTAGAGAGGAGCAAGCTGAGCCTGGGTCTGCCATGCAAGGACAGCTTTCACATCTGGGACTTAGACCAGGGCTCCAGACCTTTACGTTGTGCTGCAAGTTGGACAAATGTGCAGCAGAGGATGGCACTTGGGTTTCTGCTGGTAGATTAATTTAGCAGAAAGCTGCTTGGGGAAAAAATGGCTTTATCCATGTTTTCATACAGAGCATTTTAATGATGAAATACTTCTTGCACTACACCTGTAAATAATGTATAAAAAAACTAGAATAAAAGTAATCAGTATGAAACAATATATTCTGCACTTAAATTTCTCCATGGAAAAAAATTAAATTTGTCTTAATTTTAATCTCTGTTAAATTTAACATTTAAATTTCTCTGTGGAGAAATTTAAAAGAAGCAGAAAATGATAAAGAGTGGGAGTTAGTAGGATTCATTAAAAAAATAAAACATAAACAGAGTCTGTCTTTACCTTCTTTCCTCTAAAGAGTATTATAATAATAGACTTATTTTCAATGCAGTCATTAAGCCTGCCACCTTCACATAAAAACACCTGCACTGACACAGCCTGGGCTTTGAATTCAGATAAGTTATCCCCAGAAGAGTAAACATATTCATAAATGGTCAGAGCTAAAGCATTTCAGCCCACCAGAAGAAGTTATTATGAGAATGGAGGAATTCAGCAACTGATGTATTGAGGAGTATTTGTTGGGGAAGTACCAGATACCCTCACTTTAAAGTTAAGAGCTGATTTTGCACTGAGCCAAGCAGGGAATGGTGGCTCTTACGGGTTTTAAGGCTTTTAGAAGTTTTGGCTCTGCAATCTCTACTCACACTAAAACCTTGTTCACACTCTTTTCAAGATCTGTAACTGAGATGTGACTGCAGTCTAATACAGACCACCAGAGTGGGCAGAATAGAGGATAAGGTCTGCAAACACATTTGAAAGTAAACCAAGAGATATGGACAGCCTATACAACATTGAATATAACCTAGAAGTAAAATCACTTGTGCCTGAACCAAGCTTCTTTGTTTGCATGAGAATTTCTATCAAATTGCTAGCCACACCAGTAATCAGATGTTTGCACATATAGAACAAAACACCAGGCAATTACTGAGTTTTATTTTCTTCATAGTTTATTCACTGTTATGTGACCAGTGCAGCCTGGAAAGTCAATCTTATGAAATACTGTATTAATTGACCATGAGTTTCAATCTTTTATTTAAAGACAGAATATTGCCTAGCATTTAATATTTTGTAAATATATATATATGTCAAATCTTACCCATTAAGAATATTTTTTCATATTTTTTTTCTTACAAGTCTACAGATTTTCAGTAATATATTTTAAACTATCATTTATGAAATTACAGTTTGATGTCTATCTCTTTTTTTAAACAGTGCAAAAATCACATTAGAATACTATGATCTTCCAATCAAGGTTTTGCCCCACATAAGACTCAGGCAAATTATGTCTGAAGCATTCCTTGATACTGAACCTTCAAGAAAAATCCTCCCAAAGTGTGCTGTTATCTGTATGGTCTTGCAAATGAGATCAAGGCATTCGATGTAGATTTTGTTATTATTGTGTTCAAATAAAGCTTGAAATGCCATGCAACTGAAATAAAAATCAGAAGCAGAGCACGGTATTGTTTGGGTTTTTTTTATATTAAATGCAATCAAAAGGTAATAGTACTTATAGATTTTTCATATACAAATAGATTTATGAAACTGATAAAAATCATTTGCTTATTGACCTTCAAAAAACTAGATGGTTTCTTCTGTGAATAGTCAAATAAGACAGCTCAGGCAGTTTCTCTATTTTAGTGGTACAGATAGACAGGATTTGTATTTTAGAAATTGGTTAGAAGGCGTACTTTTAAAAAAACAAGTAACTTTACTATAAATGCCATTTAAGATAATGAGACAAAATATAGTGTAAAAAATAGACCAAGTTGACAGCATTCACAGCTGATAAAAATGGCAAGTCAGCAAGTTTCATTTTTGTTGCTAATAATTTTACATATGTGAGAATAAAATTGCAACACCTGAAGGCAATAATAATTTACTTTTATAAATTTGTTTTTTTATATATATTTCTTTTTTATAATTTTATGAAAATGCTTCTGCTAATTTGAAGTTCCTGCAGAGCTTTTCTGATTGCTGTAAGTAACCTGCTCTCTCAGTAAGAGAAGGCGGTTTACTGATCCAGAATTTTCTTGCGATAGCTTTTCAAATATTAATATTTATGTAGTTTTATATTTTAAGAAAGTATGCAAAATTGTCCTGCAAATTTTAGGGGCCCTAGTGCCTTCTCAAGATGCATTATGTCTCTTGCCTGCTTCAGTGTCACAAGAATGCTAAATAAGAAGAGAGAAATCCCTTTCTTCAGGAGAAACAAAAAACAAAACAAAACCAAATACCACCCTTAAAATACTAGATCATGTCAAAACTGTGGGAAGAGGTTTCAGACACTATCGACTCTAGTTTTACAGTCATGTTCGGTTTGCCAATATTTTGAGTAGCATTCTGAAGCTGAGTTTTGATCCTTTAAGGACCTCCTATCCCCTAGGCTCAGATTTGACTCAGTATTGGAAATGCCAGGACAGCAGCTGCTCCTAGAGCAATCTGGGTGAAATTTCACAAGAGCAGCTTTTCATGTAATATTTGAAACTAACCTAAATAGAGAAAAGCAGAGAGAAAATAAAAAAAGATAAACATAGAAATCAGTCAGAATAAAACCTGGAAGGGGAATAGGGAAAGCAGAACAGGAGCGAGGAAATACACGCGTGTGGAAGGACTAAGGAGCCAAATGGGGAAACTGAGAAAAATATTTGGAAAAAAATCTGAGGAGCAGAAGGCTGACAGAGGAGGCAAAATCTGTGAGGGGGAAAAGTGGAGGGGGTAACACATGAACACAGAGAGGAAGCTAAAAATAGCAGTGAAAGGAGGCAGAGGAAGGACAAAGAGACAGGAACTAGCAGCATGAAACAAAACTAGCAAGGCAGGGAGAAGATGAAGAAAGTAGATTGAAAACAGGGGTCCAAAATGAAGGCAAAAATTTTACATAGTGAAAACCCAACTTAGAAAGCTTCACGAAGTTCATGGGGAATGAGTTTTGGGGAACACCCGGGTAGCACAAGGATGGAATTGCCCACAATTATTTACCTTCTTAATCTGAGTTCGGGTTAATAGAGCTTCTGTTTATAGCAACTTCAAAAAATAAACACATAGCTTGTCGGAACTGGTAAGGGGGCCATGGTACAGCTACTGTCTTCTTTCCACTAGCAGTGCAATCTCTTCTTTTTGTGCCCTGGCTTTCAGAAAAGTAGAAACAAACAGGTCAAACATAATTTACAGTCTTGGTTTATCTGTACCCACAGCCCATCTGCTGACTTGAACCGCAGCAGAATGTGTATGTGTGCATTCAGAGAGATGGCTGTCATTAGAGCAATAAAGTTAACCAACATATAAAAGCCAGGATCAAATAAAAAATAAAGTTTATGCTTAACTATGGATGCATATTGGGTTTGCATAGCAAGGTTCTGGTAGTGGGGAGACTACAGGGGTGGTTTCTATGAGAAGCTGCCAGAAACTTCCCCAATGTTTGACAGAGCCAATGCCAGCCAGCTCCAAGACAGCCCCTCCACTGGCCCATCAGCGACAGTGGTAGCACCTCTGGGATAACATATTTAAGGGCAGGGGGGGAACCTGTGCAACTGCAGCTAGAGAGAGGAGTGAGAATATGTGAGAGCAACAACTCTGCAGACACCAGGTTAGGGAAGAAGGAGGTGGAAGAGGTGCTTGCTGGAGCGAGAACTGTTGGTCATGGGAAGGACACATGTTAGAGAAGTTCGTGGAGGACTGTCTCCCATGAGAGGGACCTCACGCTGGAGCAGGGGAAGAGTGTGAGTAGTCCTCCTGCTGAGGAGGAAGGAGTAGCAGAGACAACATGTGATGAACTGGCCCCAACCCCTATGCCGTTGCAGGGAAGGGAGTAGAGAAAATGGGAGTAAAGTTAAGACTGAGAAGAAGGGAGGGATGAGGGAAGGTGTTTTTAAGATTTGGTTTTATATCTCATTATCCTTCTCTGATTCGATTCATAATAAATTAAACTAATTTCCCCAAGTCAGTCTGTTTTGCCCATGACAGTAATAGGTGAATGATCTCTCTCTGTCCTTATCTCAACCCATGAGTCTTTTGTTATATTTTCTCTCCCGTGTCCAGCTGAGGAGGGGGAGTGATAGAGTGGGCTTTGGTGGGCACCTGGTATCCAGCCAGGGTCAACCCACAACAGGATGTCAAAATCCTTACTGATTTATTTTCCTTCCCCCTCCCACTTCCCAAGTATTGAGCTTATTGGATTTCACAAACAAAACCATCTCTAGTGACATTCAGGAATCAGTTACTTGGAAGCTCTAGCATTCAGGATTGAAACCTGAAAACAGATATTTCCTTAATAAATTTACAGAATTAGAAAAACTGGACATATTAACATACATCTCTCAACGTACATCAACATTCCCTCTATTCATGGCTGTAAAATTATTGGATTCTTGTCTCATCAAATTTACATTGTGGAACCTGAATATAGTATGATTAGGCATTATTTTAACAACTACATTACAATACAATTTAAAATAAAATGGTCCTTCATATCTCACTAATATCAGTGTTTTAAATAACAAAGGGGATTTTTTTTTTTTTAAATAAAGGAAAGGATTAGCATTTAGTTTCAATCAGCCTAAGCAATGCTGTACCAGTTGGTGTCTCAAAGATTCAGGATTATATTAATATTCCAGAGATGCGTTTGTGTTGCCTCTGGGTACACTGAAAAGCCACTTAAACTGCACTTAAAGCAGCACTACAGGATCAAATTGATGTGCATCAACCATTTACAATAAAACTTGATTATTATAAAGGCATACATATTTGCATAATTACATGTTTGATTTTTTGATAATGCAGCATACACTACAAAATGTTGCTTCATGTAGAAAGGCATCGTCAAAAAGCACCATCTGCTGTAGTGTTTAATGCACTGCAATGTTTGAAAAATTCTGAAGGTAGATTTGTGTGAATCAAAGGGGAAAGGCAACGGAGTTTTGCTAGAACAAGAGGCTCAGGGCTGGAGAAGGGAACACGGTACAGTGTAGAATTTTTGTTAGGCTGTTTTCTGTTTCTCTCTGGCTATTTTTAAGTAAAATTGTCGGGGGAGAAAGGTAAAAGAAAACAGAATAGCACATCCTTTGGTCTGCAGAACATAGGATTCAGAACTTGAGAGCATTTGGCATAAACACATTTTTGATGTTTACACACACACACAAAAAAAATCAGTATCTAATATATGCAATGAAGGAATAATATTGGGAAAGAAGGCAAACAGTGCAGAGAGTGGATTTATTACTTTGACAAGAATGAACCTTTTTAAAGGAATCTCTATTAAATATCACAATAGCTTAAAAGACATAGAACTTGAAAGTAAAAATATGTTTGCTCAATTCAAAAGGAGAAGCCATCTGTTCTTCGGTAACATCTGACCATAAGCCCTAACGAGAGCCCAATGTGTTCAGGAAGTTCAATGCTAAGGTTGCAGAAGTAAAAGCGTATCTTGGAGTACGAGAAAAAGCAAGCACTTGTAGACTCAGCACAGCTAGCCCAGAGTTCTCATATACTAAAAATATGCATCATTTTGATTAGCACTACATGTCTATCATTTTAATACCTGAGGCTATTTTCAAAGTAGATTTTGAGAAAGACATTAATCATAGAAT
Organism: Antrostomus carolinensis; assembly: GCF_000700745.2. Taxonomy (NCBI): domain Eukaryota; kingdom Metazoa; phylum Chordata; class Aves; order Caprimulgiformes; family Caprimulgidae; genus Antrostomus; species Antrostomus carolinensis. The sequence continues at coordinate 52,758 of NW_010298995.1, read as the reverse complement.
CAAATGTACTTGTAGTTGTTTCTAATATTCTGCCATTCCAAGGAGTTTGCACACATGCATCCAGAATACACACACATACAAAAGGGTCATCTGTGTTTTTTTCCAACTCTGTTGCTGCCTCTGAGTTATGCCGTGAACATTTTTGGACACTGTGCTGAGTGGTAAAGTGCAGCACAGAGCCAAGACAGGGTCTGGCAGGGAAGTCAATAGGCATGTACTAGCCTGTTGCTTCCCAGTAGGAGCTCATTCCTGCACAAACTGGCCTTTGGTAAGCAGTGTGATTCATTGCTCAGTGACTGGATTACAAGCTGGAAACCAGCTGCCAGAACTTGGGTAACTCATAGAATCACAGAATGGTTTGGGTTGGAAGGGACCTTCAAGATCATCCAGTTCCAAACCCCCTGCCATCAGCAGGGACACCTTCCACTAGACCAGGTTGCTCAAAGCCTCATCCAGCCTGGTCTTAAACACTTCCAGGGAGGGGGCATCCACAACTTCCTTGGGCAACCTGTTCCAGTGTCTGACCACCCTCACAGTAAAGAATTTCTTCCAAATATCTAATCTAAACCTACCCTCTTTCAGCTTAAAGCCATTTCCCCTTGTTTTGTTATTAACTGCCCTTATGAAAAGTCCTTACCCATTCCAACTCATTGAGTCCAACTCATTCCACTTCCCCACGCTTTCCATTTTCCTTCCTCCTGTTTTTCACATTGCATTAGCTGAAAATATAAAACACTTTGGGGCAAGGACTTTCTCATAATACAAGTTTCCAGCATGTTGGGCATTAAACAAGCTTTTATCTCCACGGGCTCTTCAAGGTATACCAGGATACAAACAACAGTTGGATTATATGCTGTATGTGGGACAAATACCAAGTCAATTAAAAAGCATCTTTAACAACCCAATCTGACTATAAAGTCCAGCAGTCAAGAATAGCAACTGGCTCCAAGACATATTTTACAATCCAGTGACACAAAAGAGCTTCAGAAACAGACAAAATTTTGTCCAGACACCTGAAGGAACAGCATGGTGGTGTATGTGTGAATACAAATATCAGACCTTCTGTGCTCAAACCACAACAGCTTGTATGTAGTTTCATTAAAACCAAAGTGATGACCGTAGAGTTTCAAGCCCTGAAGCTGCATTGCTGGCCTGTTAGCTTATGTTACATCTGAACCATAATAAATGTACAGTCCCACCAAGGAAATAACCACTGTTGTATAGTTATGAGATACATTTTGCTTCACATTGTGAGGCAGGATGTGCTTGAGTCCTCTATCACACACAAGATTTTTAAACATTTAGGTTCCTTACCCTGGCTTATCAAGTACAATTATAGCTTGGCATCAGAGCTGCCAAACACCCACACTGTCATGGACTTAGATTAGCACTGTGAAATCCAGTGCTTCTTAAAAACCAAATTTTCTGTGTGTTATGCAGAAGAGTATGAAACATTTCTTAAATAACTAATATACTGTTGTGTGTACATTGTTCACAAAATCTCAGAAATATTTATCTGTTGGTATTTTCGCACACCCATCATTGAATTGAAATGTATTACAATACAACACAGTGCCATTGGCTCTGTCTCCACCTGCACTTGAAACAGAACCTGTACGGTTTTTCCTCTTCAGGTACCCATACTGAAATGATAATGATGTATTTATAGCATAATATTGAAAACAGCCCCAGACTGTAACAAAGCCTCTAAGATGTCTGCACTTTTTTCCCACTGAAGTCTCCAAGTGCATTTGGTCATAGCACTGAAACGGGAAACAAAACCAGCCAGGCAGATGCAAATCTTTACAAACAATGAGTTTCCCTTTTGTGCCTTAATATTCTGCTCTTGGTGAGCTTCCCTAACAAAGTCTGCACTAATCGTTGCTGGAATCAGCACAGCAGTGACTGCTAAGCATAGCCTTTTTCTCCACCCTCTCTGCACTAGGCAGACAGGGTTTTTCATTACATATATCATTTTCAACTTGCTGCAGTGATTCCACAAAGACAGGAGGATTTAGAAAGCTAATGAATGGGGGTGGGGAACCGGCTAGGATTGGAGCTTCAGTGCTAATGTCTAAGGCTAGATACCATGAGTAGCTTCACACACAGGGCACTGCCACCGATTTTATTTTCATTGCATGGCACTGACAGACTTTGACAGCCAAATCATTCATCTCAAGTTAATAAATCAAAGTAAGGAGTGGGGGTGGCGGGATTTCTTTGTTTGAACATTTAGTGCTACAGGATTTAGGGCAAGGCTCCCTGGGCATTGCCTTGCCTTGATTGTTATTGTGCTGCAATGACAGCAAAATTATTTATCTTTTAGTTGCTAATTAAGAACAGAAGTGAAGAAGAATAAGCTTGGTCTGAATACACTATAGTGTCTAGGGACCATTTGCTACATCATAATGAGATGCCATAGATGCTGTAACTCAGTATGTCTGCAAGTCTCTTGTCGCTTTATTATTAGGAAAAAATTTCATCTTGCCAGTTAACTGACATAAAGTTAATAGCTTATAAATAAGATTAACCTGAAAGAGGAAAACAACGTTGCCCCCCTCCAAGTGAAAAGATCACATCCCTTCCCAAGCTCCTTCCCAGCACAGAATGCTCCATTTCACAGATATCAGTACCCTTGCTACTATTCAGCAGCTTGGTACATCTAACCCCCCTTTTGCAGACATGTCATCAATATTGCCTGCCGCTTGGGAGAACAGGCTATACTGATTACAAAATACTGGTTCTATAAATCTGATAATTTTAATGATAAACCAGAATGTTTTAGGCTTTATTGTCCCTGAAGAACCAAGAACAGTTGCAGATTGATTGTGAACCAATTAAGAACCTTAGAGCTATAAGTTGAGAATATAATTTCTTTCTCTCAGGAGGGGGGTGGGGGGGAATTCTTACCTTGATACATAATAACTTCAGATGTGGGTGAAGCTGATAATTCAGATCCGAGTGATGAATTATGACTTCAACTTTCTCAAACCATAGTTATCACCAGATCCTCCTCAGCTGCATCTTTCATGACCCTGGTCATCAGTACATCGGGCAGAGGGGGAGGAAAGTGCTACCTCAGTGAACCTCAGCACGTGGCCAAGCACAAGCAGCTTTGGTCATTGGTGGGCATTTTCTGCAATACCTTAACACAAATTAATAAATGCTAGTTACAGTCAGTGGCTCCACTTCAGTCCTAACTGCAGCAATTCCCCAGTAAAATGCAAAATTTGGGACAGTGGAGAAGCCCCAGAGCCTGGTACAGACTTTGGGGTGTTCTCCAGACTGAGCACAGCAATCTACTCCCATCATAGCAGGTGGGCACTGTCCCAAGTGCTGATGGAAACTACACAGCTTAGTTGATGTCTTTTGTTTTAAGTTAAGGACAGGCTATTCCCTGCAACCATATCCTGCTGCCAATGCACAGTTAATAGGCTCCTGTCGTGAATAACATTATGTGCTCTGTCAATTATTAATAATGAGACAAGCGTTTTCACATCAGAATGCTGCCTTGTAATGGGATGAGCCTGTATTGTATTAGTGTATCAAAGCTCAGACTCATAACGATACTCGTTTATGAAGCAAACTTTGAACACTATTTATTCTCCAGTCTGCTGAGTCCTAATTTTCATGAATGCTGTAAATAGAAAATGTCTCTTTATTGGCAAGATTTTTAGAATATGGTTTGTATTTTAGGTGGTTGATTTACTGTTACATTGCATTTATTCTAACACATCATTGATCCCCTGTCTCATACATCAGATTTAGTTACTTTTTTATTGTATAATTTCTAGGCGACAGTGGCTATCCAGGACAGAAACAGCTGATGGATCTAATTTGATTTTGCCCTTATACCAGCAGAAGTTCACTTACTAGTTCACTTACTCAGAATTCATTGATCACTCGAAGGTCTTCTGGGATTGTGAAATCTCATTCTCTGCGTCTTTTCCAATTGTCAAAGCACAGACTCAATACTGCATCTGACATCCTTGCAGCCTGCCTCGTTCTGCATAACCCAGCAGTCAACCATGGGGTTACAGTCAATGATGGGGCTCTCATAAAGGATGACAAGGCTAACTCTTACTGACTTCAGACATGGCAAAAAGGTAGGTCTTTCTGAAAGGTGGCTTTGCTGATGATAAGCGAGGGGAAGCTCAGTGACAGCCATATCTTTAAACAAGGGGAAAGAAAGAACTGGGAAAGGATGATGGGAGACAAAAAAGGCAGTAGGAAAGGAAGAAGAAATTGCAGAAGGAATTCTGCACAAAGATCCGTAGGTCTAAAATCAAAGAAATTGTACTACTTAGCGTAGCGGGATGATTGGATTTATCTGTGGCTTACTGTTCCTAGCTAGGAACTGTGAGGTACAGACAGGTACTGTCCTGTGCGCAGCCCACTCAGTTCAATGGCAAGACAGCAAACCTCATGGAGGATACTGTCAGAACAATAATCACTTTTAAAGCGGTTGTAAAGATCTTCTAGTTGCTAAGCACACACAAAGAGGCAAGAGGAGGTTAATGAAACTTCAAGAACTGCTTGCGTTCAGTAAGGTTACTTTGTCTTGAGTTTTTGAGAGCAGATAAGGTGGAAAATAAAGATATTAGAAAGGTGGATGACATTTAAAAGAAGTAGTATTAAAGTTCTCCATTACAAGAATAAAGACTGTTTTGTCAACAGTAAACACATTCATCTTCATCTGTGAGAAACAACTGATAGTTCCTGTTACCCGAGGGAATTCTAAGCCTTGAGCTAATTCCTGCACGTACAGCACAATTTTCCAAACATGCATCAATATTTAGGTTACCAATCTGGAACACGTGCGTTACCAAATATGAATTTCTTTCACAGAAACAAACACTGGAGTCTGAACAGATCCGCCTTAATCACAAATTGTTTTCCAAACACATTCACCAGTCTAATTTCAAACTGTTTGAGCACCTGAGCTTCCATTTCCCCTCTTTGGAAGGTATTCAGCAACCTAAATGCAGCCAGCTATGCTGGGTAACTTTTCTCTGATATGCATTGTTCGTTTTCTCTTTTTTTGCTCATCCTTTGGATGACATGAAAATGTTTTTCTCTCTACGTGCTTGAAACCCATCCACAATCATCAGCTGCTACATCTTCTTTTCATAATCTTGTTTATATTCAAATAAGCACTAATGTTGCTATGCTCCATCAAGAGATTTGGTCAACAGTTCCAAAAAAGCAAAAGTACGAGGGAAAAATTATGGGAAATTGCATACCTGGTAACATGGTATTTAAAATCCTTTGGTTGGCTTGAAGACTACAATACTTGCATCTACAACTGTTGGTTTATTTCAAATGGAATTTTATTTAAGCAAAGTCAAAGCGCAGCTTCTGAGGCAAGAGCCTTAGAACAGAGGGTGAGTGATCCCATACTTAGCATTGCTACTCCGAGCTATGATCATTTACTATTTTGAGGCAAACATCCTGGGCAGCCTTAGTCAAGTTGCTGAGGGGGTTTTTGTGGCTTAATCCCCCATCTTTGAGATAAGTATGACTTAGCCTTCCTATCTCACAGGCACACAGTGAGAATAAATACATTAAAGAAGAATTAATATATCACAATATAGTGATAGGAGTTCAATACCCTGCATATGGAGTAATTTATCTTTTTGTCTCCTGGATCAAGCACAGTTTCTAGGTGTGTGGACCAGTAAAAGCCTAATCTATTAATATATAAAGAAAGAAAACAACCTCCAGTCCTGTATTCTTGTATATTAAACCATAAATAGAAACATAAACCTGTAGATGTAGAGTTGAAATGCTGGAGTAGAAAAGAACAGGACTTTTTCCTTTATTACAGTGAGCTTAAGACAAGGATAGGAGCCGCAAGCTACACAAAGAAATCTTAATTCCAACAGAATAAACCAGAAAACACAACAAAACCAAACAAACGTACATCAAATTCATACATAAACTAGATATATAAGTATTTAGACACACACATTTTTAAAAACCTCCTTAAAGTTATCTTGTGTAAGGAATACACTATAATTTACTATCATATGAATTATATACTGTTCCCAGGATGAAACCTGAATATTTCTTGCTCCAGACTACCCTCCCCATAAAATAGCTTTATTAGAGTTTAGCAATGTCAGGAAAAAAGTGAAGGTAATGTCTATAGCTCCCATTAAAAAGCCAATCATAGGTTTCATAGTGATTATAGAGTAATATACTATAAAAAATGAGTTTTCACCAAATATTCAAAATCATATATTTATTCAGACTCCCAGAGAAAAATCAAACTTGTAAATTGTGCAGATTATATATCCAATAAAATATTTATTGTTGCACAATGTATATTGTTAACTGTGTTGACTACTTTTCACCAAGGTGCCAGAGAAATGAAAAATTAACCAGTGTAGAATATAAAATAGTTTTTTTCAAGTCCTAGAGCTAGTTCATGAGCATACAAAACAGATTGTATTCAGAGCTGTAATATAGAAATTCTTCAGTGAAGAAGACACTAGAGCTGAATACCTGACAGCAGAACAAAACAGAGAACAGCATTAAAGCCATGTAGCTGAGGTGCTGCATGCAAATGCAGGAAGACCTGAATTAGTAATGTTGAAGGTCTAGCTGAAGTAGAGGGTGGCTGTTTCAATGAATGTTTTAATGACATCTTACTAGTTTCAGGACTAACAAGTGCATACATGCAGCCTGATGGAATTCTGTAAGTTCTGTGAATATGTGGTCTAAAATCTCTTAGGGTTTACAAAACAAGTAAATATTTTAATATCCTCCTCACATGCAACTTCCTAAACTGGCCTAGGAAAATCACACGTGTGGTTTGAGGTGCGTGTTCTTGTTTTTGGTGTTAATCATAATCACAACCAACCCTCCATTGTTTATAATTTATTATTTTTTAAAATATACATGACTATTCATTCAAACTGAAGCTACAAGGCACCAAACAATGGTCATGCTATAAAAGGGAAAATTTAGTAAAAAAATAAAAAATAAAAAAACCATGAGTTACTCTGCACCTTAATGCTATTATTTCAAATGTACCTCCGCCACTATACTTCTTGTCCTCTTCATTTTGAGATGACCTTTAATACTTTCTCACACAGGACAAGGATATTGGGCAGGCTGGCAGCACCAAGCCAGGGTGAGACTTGGGCTGTTGCTCAGGCTGCACGCAGCTTTGCACAGAAGGGTGTCTCTGACCTGCTCTGCCCATTCACAAATAATGATGGTTAAAAAAATAAATACACCAATAATTTGGAGTGCGGGGCTTTATCCTTGCCCTTGCCATCTCTATTTTAACTATTTCACTTCCAGTCCCTAGCAGAGACCACAGCAGGCTTGGGAGTGCAATTACACACTCAGAGTGAGCCTGTGTCAGCCTGACAAAGCATTGAAAAAACAGTATTTGAGCTCAACCCTAGTTTGTAGCTGTGGTCCAGCCAGACCCACACTCCTGCCCATCCTCTGCAACAGGAGTAGGTGACTTGACTTGGGGGCAGGCAAGCCCCCTCCTTTGTGGGAGAAAGCCCAGGCTGTTGAAACGACTCAACTATGTTCTGCCTCACTCTCCATAGCCCTCCTCCTTGAAAGACTGTGGTGCTGAAGACTGGGCAGGAAAATCGACTACCTCATAGGGTTTGGGATTTAACAGATAGCCATCTTTCTCCTCTCACCCTCACCAGCTGCACTGCTTGATATTAAAAGCAACATATTTGACAACGAAAGATGTGCTGAATATTTCAGAATTAGCTGTCCTAAAGAAAGTGGTCCCTAGGTTACACTATTTCATGTTAAAAGAATAATTACACTAGGCAATGATTTCAGAAAGCCCTTGGAGAAACACGCTTGCTTCTTACCCCAGCCACACAGCAGCCACAGCTTGTGCATCCCCCAACCACAGGTCTCACTTTTTGAAGGAGAGGACAAAAAGGGCAGGATTAACTGAAAAATTCAAGTTAGATATTGTCTTAGGATTTTACAGTTACTGTATTTTGAAATGCTTGTTCTGTCAGCACTTGACACCTGTACATTTTCAAAATCTTTTTTTTTTTATTTACATGGAAGCAGCTGGATTATGCCATCAGCCAGCATGAACTAGATGCAAAACACTGCTATTGTCTGTGTGTTCCTGGTGTGCAAGGCAAGAGAGGAGAGCACACACACACCTGGATGAGAAAAGCGCCATTCCAACATCTTTCCGCTTAGAGAAAATACAGCTTGGAGTCCCCCATGTACATATAGGATTGTGGGGACAGATCCAAAAGACTGGATGTTTAAAACTAGGTTCCTAAGTCAATGTTTGAGATGCCTAAAAAATAATCATCTTGCAAAATTTAGACTGTGAAGAAGCTTTTCTGAGACCAGTCAAAACTTCAATGCATTCAGTATTTTTATATGCACTTTGGTTCCTAACTCCAGTTTCCCGTTTTTAGAAATCCTGGACTAGAACCAAACCCATATTGATATTTAAATGCACTACAGAGCAGAAGATGGTGAACAGGCCTGGACTGCTGCACAAACGGGCAGACTGCAGCCAACCAGAAGTGGCCATCTCACCCTGCTGACTTTATGCTGAAGATAAAGCCAGGCAAAGCATATGCAGCTTTTTATACATATAAAGCAAAAGGATTAAAAATACCATATAGAACAAAGATTCACAATGGATCAGCCACACACCTCTGTGGGAGGAACAAAAGTTTTATGAAAGAGTAAATGGAAAAAAAAAAAAGGATACATTTCCTGAGACTACAGGCAGCCCTAGAAACTTCTAAGTATTATTAGTTAGACCAAAGACTGCCAAATGCTGCCAGAGCCCTGACTGCTTGTGGGGGAGCTCAGCCCTTTCCAACAAGGTCCCTTCCCAGGCCCAAACAGTACCTAAGCGTGTGGTACCTGCTCTTCTCATCCACATGGCTGCTGTAGCCATGTGAGCTGAGTGGGTCTCAGTAAGAAGTACTTTAGGCACATGATATTATTTTACTTGTCTACGTTTTTCAGTCTCTCATTAAGTGATAACAGACAAAAGTTCCCCACATAACACATAAACAAAGCAACATTTGGAGTCAAATTCTCATACTTACTTATTTTAGGCTGCTTGTTGAAGCTATGGGAATGGTTGCACAAGCAGTGCATGGACTCAAGTGTCAGATGTCAAATGCACCCAGAAACACAGTTCACTTTTGTGACCATCTATTCTCCAGGGAGCACTAGCAGTAGATGACAGAGGTCTGTAGGAAAGAGAAGCTCATTATTTTAAAGCCTAAGAAAAAACCTCATATGGGAACATGTAAGGAAATACAAAGTCAGAAGGTAAGGCTGCCTTTCATTAGGAAAAGAGGCAACCCACCACTGTAAAAACATCCCCTCTCTTCATGAGAATGCAGCCATGAAGCACTCTGCTATGACTCCCAGTGAGATTCAGAGCTCCGTGTCAGGGGCAGAGCTACCAGAAGCAAAAGTTAGTTCTCCGTGGTTTTTTTCAATTCAGAAAAATGTATTACTTTTTTCATTACTCCATTTTTTATTTAAAGTTATATAAACCTGCACAGATTAGCATGAAAATTAAAATAATATATAATAATTTATATAAAATGCTTATCTTTGGAAAAGCAAGAATCTGGACTCATGGAAGAGCAGAGTGAGAAACAATGAAAACACTCACCTACCAGATTTGCACACAGCTCTCTTTAAAGATCTAAATAACTATAAGAATCTACTTTAAATTACTTTTAATTACTGCAGAATTGCTTGTATTCTAAAATAACATGTTTTTATTATACTAAATAGTAACAATACAATAACCTGAATTGTTACCCTTCTAAGTTTAACCAATGAGATGAAGATATATAATTTACTATTAAAAATGTAAACTGTTGGTTTTACTAGCTTCAGTTTTTCAGTTAATCCCAGGGCCTCAGTTCAGGATACCATAGTCTTCATTAATTTAATTTCGTATGAAGACAACAAAGCCATAAGGACAGATTTTACATGGTGAATTTCAACGTGTTTTTTTTATGTTTAAGACCTTCTTGAGATAAAGTTTTTCATATTGGTATATATTTATGTATGTATTTTTCTTGTTTTTTTCCAGAAAGGGATGGAGGTACACACACATATATATATATTAACATATATATTTATATTTAAAAAAAAAAATTAGCTCCATCAAGGGCAGTGATTCATCTACACCTCAGGAGTCTAACAAACATCCCAATACATCTCAGGACAGAGCATAGAATGAAAATAAAGGATGAATGATTTACCAGAACTGAAGAATGCCTTAATGAGTGGTGGAGGGTTCTCACTTTTTATGAAGGATATGGTGCTTCTCTATTCACACCACTGGCTCAGAATAGGTGACTTCAGGGACCTGGTTAAACACAGAAGAGAAAAAAAATTGCACATTGCTGACAGATGCAGCTAAGGTTTAGATACAAAAATACAGAATAAGATTCAAGCAGATGATGATACTCTTAACAGGTTAAATTACCACAAGGAGTTATTTTCCTCAAATTTAAAGAAGCTCTGCTGTTTCTTGCTAAATTTTGCATGAAATAGACAGGCATGTATATACAAATGTGAATGCATATGCCAACACCATCTGAAGTGAGCAGTTCCATCCGCTTCCCTACAGCCTCCTCAACACCAGCCGGCACAGGTACCCTCTCACCGTGACGTGTCTTCTCACCTTCTTGTTCCCCAAGGGCACCCATCAGTTCCAAGCCATGCTGTGAAAGCAGAGGCTCTGCAGGCAGGTCCGAGAGCTTCCCGATGTAGGGGCAGCCCAGGCTGGGATGGGTGCTGCTGGCCACTCCATGGTGCTGCATTCCTCTGCCACATTACACCCACCCAGAGCCAGCAGCACTCATGTAGATATCTGCCTTTTTCTGTTATGCTAAAAGAGCACACGAGCAGGGTTCAGGCTGGATGACCTGCTATTTGCAGCTGTTTGTTAATATTCTTATAATAATTTACAGCATGTGAATAATTAAACCCATATGTTATCAGTCCTCCTGATCACGCGTATGCATACTCTGTGATGTGAAAAGGAACCAGGGTTTACCTTCAATTCTAAGACCAAGTTCTGACTTTGCTGAGTACAGTTTAATGCAACTGCTTTGAGAAACAAGACAGATGGGATAGAGAGATCTGAAATGCTACAAATAAAATCTAAAACTGAACTTTTAAATATTCATTCTGAACTATAAAGAGAGCTGTGGCTTTTGTGTGCTACAGATGGCTTGGAAATTCTGTGCAAACAAAGGACCAATTTCTGAATACTCATAGCTGCTCTACCATAATAGCTGGAGGCCCAAAACTCCAGGGGTTTGCGATGATTCAACTAGATCCTCTTACCTGCCAAATTTCATCAAAGCAACATTGCTTTTACCATTTTATAGGGATGAAAGAAATATGAATAGTCTGGGGTTTTTAAAAAGAAATGTGGACTGCTTAAGCTTGAACAAAAAATTACAATATGAATGGAAAGTGCAAGGTAAAGGAACAACCGTCTTTTTATCATACATACTAAAGCATCATATAAGATGAAATCTGTACCTTTTATAGATTGAAAGATTAAAGAGAAATATTTGGTAGATTTAGATAAATGAAGGAAATAAAACAAAAAGTAAGCATAATAAAAATTCCCACCAGTCATAATCAATGAGGAACTGCTGACTGATTGCCAAGTATGGCCTTAGGTTGAAATCTAGGAGCGACACGTGTTTCTCTGTAAGGTAGCAGGGCATGACCTCATCAATCAGAGATTATCCTCTGCATAATAGTTTATGGAAAGGAACCACTAACGCCAAGTCCTCATCTGCCTTCCAGACACAGGCAAACTGATACAAATACAGCTGGAAAGGGACTAAGCCCAAGTAACACTTCTGCATTTACACTGAAGTACAATGAGCATTTGCTGATGCTATTAGCCACTAGCAGTCTAGTCTAAACTCTAAAGTCTTTGGCTTTAGAGAGGATACTCTCTCACTTTCTGTATGTACAAGAACCAAATGAGACAGCAGAATCCAGAAGAGAGGTGGAATGCCTGTGGGTGAGTAGTGACCACCGGAGAGGCAGAGAGGATCCCTGAACTGCCAACAGTCCTCCAAACATACAAGCCATTCAGACAAACACACAGTGCTTAATCACAGCTAGAAGCCAGGCTCCTGGATATTCATGAGACACCACTGCCAGCCGAAGGGAAAGAAAATGTAGGAACAGGAGCAGAAGGACTTGATGGAAAATGATAACCATCCTGTAATGATAGCAAGTGCCAAGAGACAGTTGCAGGCTGATACCAAGTGATGGGCGGTGGGTGGAAGAGGCCTGACAACAAGCAGGTTACGGTATCTGCAAAATCAAGGGAATTAGCAGGGAGGGATGCACACGGAGAGGCAGCCTGGCCAGCCTAAGCTGTTAGGGAGGGTGTGGTTGCCACAGTGCTCCAGATGGGTAGCGGTAACTAGTGCTGCCTTTGTCAAGATTAGAGAAAAGCATGTTGTGAAAAATCAAGATAAGATGATGGCAGTTGGGGCAAGCATTTAATTTGCTTCCAGCCAAGACAGGAAAAGTGGAACCCACCTGCTGTTTTGGGGAATAGCCTAGCTAAGAGGTATGAACTGAAGAGCTGACCCACAACCTTGCTGGAGAGTAGCAAGATCCTGCACCACTGTCAGGGAGCAAGGAAGGGGAACTTGGCAAGACTTGAGGAAGCAGACAGGAAGACCAGGGCCTCCCTTTCAGCCATGTTCAGCTGTGGTGCTGCATCAGAGGGCAAGCAGGGACTGCAGTCTGAAATTGTGGCTTGGCCTTTGTTTGCAGCTAAGGCAAAAGAACAGGAGACAAGTAGAGGGGAAAGGGCAGGATCATGTGGTGCTCTGGCAGAAAGAAGAGCTTTTCCAATGACCTCGCTGTCCTTTTGGGAGTAACTGTTTTCCAGGACAGACTGTCCCAACAGGATACTTAAATACCTTCAACATAGTACAATATTCAGAGATAAAACTGAACAACTTTTCATGAAATCTGCCTCCAATAAAAACATCTTTAGTGCCCTGGGCTAATGTGTAAGTTAGCGAGAGATTATGGTTCAGCTTCTATAGCCCTTTTATGTAATATGAAAAAAAAAAAAAAAAAAATATATATCCATAGGGACCTCATCTGTTAGTCCTCTATAATATAAAATGTAGTTTTAAGCTACACTTCATCATTGTAATAGGCTATCAGGAGGTATTTTCCTAAACACTCAGGCACACTGCTGTCTGTCTAGGCAGAGCCAGACAACCTGACTTAATCACCTTCTTGTGACTTGCTGCACTATGCCCCTTCATTTTGAACATATATTTAATTATTTTTTAATCCTTCACTAGAACAGCAGCAAAATGACTGCTACCTCCATGGCATACAGATGCGTATGTTTATAGGCACAGGAGCCACAGTGCCATGGGGCCTCCTTTCCCCGGGGGTTGTATGCTGTTGGCAAGTCTCTGCTGAGGGTACCACTACCTCTCTTCCCTTCCAGAAGAAGGAGAATCTTCTCCTGCTCTTCTTCTGGAGGGGCAGTAAGCATTGTAACAAGGTTATATTCTTGTGTTATAAGGCTATGACAGCTGGTATTAAAATAGCTTAAACATAGCCCTGGAGTGAGTTTGGCTGTCTGTACATACATGCTTACCCGAACTGCCAGCCCCCTCCAGGACACGGTTTCCTCAAGGATCTGTTCCTCCACCACCCCATGTCCTCTTCTGGGATGCCTCCACCCTTCTCAGCCGATGGAAATGGGGTTTCCCTGTGTCTCCCTCTCTCCAGTGTACTGCCACTCCCAGCCTAAACGTGTAACCCCTGCTTGCCCATGCTGTCCATTACTAAGAGAAAAGTCCCCAAAATTGGAAGACTAACTTTAAAATGCTGAGATTATTTCAGTGATTACAAATACCATTCATACTGCAGTTTCAGATCTGTTCTCCTCTGCTGCAGAGAGGGGAAGCCTAGCTCTTCATGAAACACAAAGTGTTCAGTGAGAACCAGAGTGAAGGAGAAGTTATTTTTGTTGGTCTGTTGCCTTCTCTAAAATCTGTAATATAACAATATATGCATTCACATCACAAGAGGCAGCAGGACTGTCACCAGTGTGCTACCTAATGCTTCATGTTTGCAGTAACAAAGACCTGTCCCCTGCCAGCTCCTGCAGAGAGACAGGCTGGGACCAGGGATCCCACAGGGACAGGTGCTGTCCCATATCTCCATATCTTCATCTGGAGAGAGATGTGGAACACACACTGTGTGCTCCTTCAAAAGCACTGCCTGTACCCCAGCCTGTTACCTTCTGTTGACAAGCTGGGAACTGTCACATAGGGCCACAATCAGTAGATACACACACAGAGAGAATGGGTTTGTACCACATTCATGGAGCACCTCGTATTCCCAAAGGAAAGGATGGTCCAGTTCCTAGTGTTGTGCTAATATGAGTGACTGAGGAGGACCATGCTTATAAAGAGCTTTGGGGTCCTCTGAAAGTCAAAGCACTATTTAAAGTGTAAACTCAGGCATTATCATTCTTCTACGCTCTCACAGAAGCTGGGACCACCAGCATCTCCCCACTCTTCCTTCCCAGCTCTGCTCTATACGTAGTTTCCATTCCTGTCATGAAAATAAACAAACTGGAGGCAACTCCTGCTGCCTACTTTAATGTCACAATTCCCTGGCCTATGAAAAGCTATCCACATCGCAGTATATTTCTTCCAAACCTTAACAGTTAACTCTCCCTCAGGAATCACACATTATTGGGGACAGAAGCACTGCAAAGGCAAGCCCCTTGCTGTGGTCATTTATAAACCAGATCACCAGTTCCAGCAGACTGGGATAAACGCAGCCCAAGCTATTTCCTATATCATCATAGTAAACTTAAAAAAATGCTCCTATAAAATGTACTTTAATTGGAGGAACTTTCTTTTTAATTTGCAATTTTAAATGTGAGCATGTTATAACTTGTAGCTGAACATTTCTATAAAGATAATTACATATGGCAAGACAGAAAAACTTTTTAAAACATTTTCTCTTGAATATGTGCCTGAATTCATTTACAACTGTTGCTGCTTTAAACACTTCAGGCAGAATAAGTGGATGGCACTAAACAGCTTAGCTGCAATTATTATGGAATGTCTGAGGTATAATTTCCCCTGCGGTTTTGTTAGGCGTGCAAAATTCATAATTCTGATTTGTGGCAGGTACTTATTACCCATCGCAGGTGGAGATATGCAAATATTATTCTAGTAGGGGTGAACAGCCTTTATTTCAGTATTCAGCTATTAACGAGATTTGTGAGTCTGGTACTCTGGGGCCATTTAATTAATTAGATGGTACAGATAAAATATAAATTGTTTTGTAGGCTACACAATTCCAGTTCTAGAAGATGTAATAAATGGCTATATGAACTTAGTATGGACTGATTTGTTGCTTCACGTACGGTGCAGGGTACAGGCAAATTCTACTTGTTATTTTTGCTTATAATAATCCTGCACAGAATCCTTGCATTGTCAAGCATTGCAGGAAAGATATGTTATTTATTTGTCATTATTATTAAGAATGTCTATCAGTTATCCTCTTTATAAAAATTGCTGGCATACATCAAACAAGGAAAAAAACAGGCATGTTCTTTTATGAAAGCCAATATGTGCGTGTTTCAGAATAAGGACATATTTTGAAGACGTGTGGATTTGGTAGGATATTATTGTCTCCAGGTCTGACACTTCTATTTTAAATAAATCACTTCCATGGGATAGATAAGCTGAACTTACTAGGGGGAAATGGAGAGGGAATCTATAGCAGCATGTTAGATTTTCAAATAACTCTATTAGTTGGTTAATTAATGTAATTCTTTTCCTACATATGGTCTCTACTCCTCCAAAAGATTTCTGGAAAACTTTGAATACAGAAATTGTGGTGGAAAAAAGACCCCAACACTTTAATCCCCAAAGTGATAACTATAATGGTCACAGTAAAAGAATGAGCATTTACCAAGAGTAAGAGCAAACTTCATGGTGAGACATTCACCCTACCCTTGTATGGAGGAAATAAAGTGCATGAGGCATGAGATTGGAAATTGTTAGCAAACTGTCAGCATTTAAAGGCAGGGATTGACTATTATATTCGATTTAAATTGCGGGTAAGATACTACACTGCACAATTACAGTACTCTAAACATTGAATGAAAAACAGTAACTTTTACTAAAGTAGGAGTATAATCAGCAGTCACTCTTACTGGCTTATTGAACATATTTTGGGGTCCATTCCAGCTGTCTTTATTAGCTCTAATGCAAATGATTTTGCCAAGCCCTGGTAGCAGCAGTGCTGCAAACACACCCCACTCCTTTGTGTTTGGCTGGAGAAATCTCCAAAAATATGATAAAGGGTACATAAAATGAATAACAATACAGAACTAGCACCATACTAGAAAATGGAAACTAATGGGTAAATTATACTGTAAGCATTAGGAGCTACTGTGTGGTTTTGTACAGTGTAAAGGAAAAGCACACAAGCTCAAAATTAGATACGTACCAGGAGTCGTTCTGGTCACTTCCCCGCAGGGTGGGCAGAGCTGGACAGGGAACCACATTGCAGCCAGCACAGCCCTGCACAGGTCCCCCCGGGACCTGCCTACCTGCCTGAGAAGTCTGGAAGGAGATTTAGGGATGACAGAGTCCACCAAGGCCTGGGGCTCAGCAAGAGCAGAAAGTCTGATGGAGATGAGAACAGGTTGGACCAAGTCAAGAGTGCCAGAGCAGGGTGAGCTTCTGGCACGGGAAAGAATCTGCAAAGACATAAGGACTGAATTTTATTCAAAGAAAATGCTTCTGACTTTGGAGACTCCTGCACGGAAGAGGTGCAAATCTGATCTCTTTGAATAGGGCGAGGAATGACCTGGGAATCTGGCTGCATAAATAAAGAAGTGTAAGGTAGAAAGTGGAAGCAAGTCAAAGGGAGAAGGTATTGATTGGGGTCTGAGCAAAAGGCCCAGTCATATTTTGTGGGTGAACAGAATGGATCGTGTAAGAAATTTATTGTGGCTCAGTTTTCAATAAGAAAAGTCAATTGTGTTTGTGGTGAGAGAATCCCTGAAGCAGAGAAGGCTGCAAAAGCGTGATGATGTATGGAGAAAGAGCTGTGGGTAACTGAGTGTGACAAGGGGATTTCCAGCTCAGAAGAGCAGTGGGCTTTTTCATCACAGTGCTGGATGTGACTTCATGGTTTGGCTGAATTGTCAGCTGTGATTTGTACACTAAGAAACTTGGGAAATCTGAGTGCTGGTGCAACAGCAGTGCAAGAGATGTGTTCTCATGTTGCACTTGTAGCAATACCTGGGAACTTCACAATATACAATCCATAAGAAAACTCTGCAAGCAAACAAGCAATAGAGATTTAGTGAATAGCTTGTGTGGACAAAACAAATAGAAGTACAGTGACCAAAACTGGAGAAAATCTGAAGGAGAAAAACAAACTGTATTTGGTTAAATACAGAATAAGATCTATGACAGCGATATGCATTGAAGTGTTTTAATAGAACTATAAGAAATACTTATGATGTTCAGACACAGCAAGGCCAAGTTACCTGCAGGCTTTTGACAAAAACGCGGAAGAGCATAAAAATCATTTCAATCTCATCTCTCATAGCAGTTGAAGAATGTGGATTGCATCTGCTCCACATAATAGCAAACTGCTTGGGAAAAAAAAATGTCTAGGTTTCCACAGAATAAATACACCAGAGTAATATTCTGCATTTAAATACCTTAAATTGGATAAACAATACCCCATGGGTAGAACCTATAAAAGTCCATTTCTGCAGAAGATGAAATCTAGAAAACAGTTTTAATTAAATCTTTCCAAAGACTTCATAAAAATCCAGGCACAGCAGCAGTGCTACATACAGTACCTCCACGACAGCCCTAAGCTACACAGTCCAAAATGGACAAGGAGTTCTAGCACATAATACTCCTCCTCCGCCCCAGGTATGCACATACAAACACATCATTAGTTCAAAATCAATGCACAAATGAGAGATGTGATCAGAGAATTACATTTATTCACGGCAGCCCAGAGAGCACCGCCATGGGCCTAAGGCAGTTCCTAAGCCATCGAGGAGATCGGCGCTGCAGCAGGCAATTGATGCCTCTGAACACAGAGGGAACTGCTGCCTGCTGGTAGGTGATTATTACCAGCATTTTTTCAGAATAATGTAAGTAAGCAACATTTTAGGCAGCACTATAATATTCACCAGGCATAGTATTTGCAAAGAGATAACAGAGCAAAATGCCTATCTGAGAAATCTCTGTACCACCCGAGGACCATGCTAGGCAGGCATGGCTCCCCTCCCACAGCAAGTGCTGCTCTGTGCCCGGCAGCCGGCTGGGAGGAGTCGCAGGCACTTGAGACCAGGTCCCCACATTGGGCAGCATGGCAGGAGCAGTGTGGCAGGAGCAGGCCGAGACCTGGGGTGCGAGCCACATGATGCCTTTGCCACCACTGTGATGCTGCACCAAAGTGCCCAGGACAAGCAGCCAAAAACGTGACCTGCCAGAACATTAGCGCAGCATTTCTGCACCCCTGTCATTTACAGGAAGCACTGGCAATCATGAAAGGCTGGGAAAGGGCTGACTGGCCTTTTGGAAAGCACTGGAAATCATCCTAAATCTCTATGTTGTGTGTACAGGTGATGAGCAAAACCAAGAGCAGAGGGTGTACTTGAGAAGAAAAACAACAACAAAATACCTGTTACCTTGGGTGAAAAATCCAATCCAATGAGCAGCCTAAACCAAAACAGTGCCCAGCCCCATTAAACCACCAGTTTGTTGATGATTTCCCCTCTTCCTTGCCTCCTGTTATAACAGCAATGTTTGTCCACATCTAGTGCTTTATAAACCATGACATTCAGCCAGCGCAGCTCAGTGTAGCTCCCCTGCCACCAAATCATGGCAAGGCTGCAAACAGGACATCAGCAAGGTAAGATCAATTCACACACACTATGCAAGCATTCAAAAATTAATGCAACTAATCTTCTCGTTTCACCTGACAGGAGGTAAATTATTGATCTTTGCAACATGAAAACACCAAAAAGAACAAACTCAGAACCGTGCACTTCCATGTGCACCATTGCCTCCCCTTGTCAAACTTAAACACAGTCACATCCAAAGGGCTGTGGGGAGATTTGAGAAACACATGTTCTCCCTGTACAATTTAATCACAGTGCAAGCAAAAGGTGGATACTCTAAGAAGCCGATGGTTGTGTTGAACAAGAAATAGCATCACCCAAAGCCATGGCACAAGCCAATGCTCACAGACTGGTAGCTTAGGTTATCAGAGTCTTTCCTTAATCTTTAGTATGCTATTGAGGATGTACAGCCCTACAGCCAAATCTTACACACCTGAAAGTCTGGTACAGTACCCATTACACCACTAACGCTCCTCACTTAAGGAGTGAGCCTGCTTTATAAACTAAATTTTGTTTTCCCCCTTTTGCCCCCCTCTCCTGGTGACTCCGTACACTGCGACATAAAGCAGAGCTCCTGGAAAGCTGCTGCATAGGCTGAAACTCTACAGCATAAAAGTCGTATTGCGCAGCAGTTGCTCCTACCTGCTCCCCTCCACATGCCACCACAGAAGCACGGCATGGGGACTTGCATCCCCAACAGGCGATACATAAGAGAGAAACAGTAAATAACCCTACCAATAATGACTGATATTTTTCATAACTTCTTCATTGTGGAAAAAAAGAGCAATTCCTCCAGGACAGGTTCTTGTTCCATGACCCTAAACAGAGAGCATTACCTCAGGTTACAGAAAGGCACATAATGTAGGTCAGCATCTGCTGATACTAGCTAGAAAACTGATATTATTTTTTTTTTTTATTCTTAGTTGTCTCTTCCACTCTGCACACCACATGCACCCCTACTAATTTGTTGTATGAACAGAACAGCTTGAATGATCTTAGCCCAGGACAGGATTTCTCTGATGTCACAAAAACTAACAGGTTAGAAGGAAAAGAAGGATTACGTTTCCCTTTCTGCTCATTTTGCCTATCTTTTAAGTTTGCGAATTCCAGATTATACTTTGTCTAACACAGCATTTTATCAGAAGTCTTGCAGCCTACATCAGGTGCATCACACCCTCCACAAAGCCCATTACCGCAGGAGGAGTGTTCCCCAAATTTTGCATAAAAACCGCATTATTCCAAACTTGAGCTGTATATTTAATGCACCATACTCAACTCCATCTCCCCAAAATGATCCTGCTCTTTGCTGGAAAGGGATAAGCTTTCCTCCCTACCCTATAAGGAGAAACATTATCCTGCATATTCAGTCTCCGAGCAGAGTTTGAGCACAGGATGATAGAGAACCTTGGTGTATTGCTATGACATGATCTTTTTTCCAAATGCATTCAAGAGTGAATTCTGCATTTTATCAAAACATTGCACATTACAGAGCACAGCCACAACTTCAGGAGCAAACCATACTGTTGAGAACTTGGCTTAATATTCATCCTAAATTTTTTCTGCATTTGCTTCAGGCCATCATTCTTGTCTCCATCTCAGATGGTGAATAATTCCTTTGTCTTTTGCACTGTTTGTATCTTGAAGGTGTTATTGATTAAGAATAGGCCTTTCCAAGTTCTATACATCTCTTAGTATAATTTTCAAGTCATTTTTTCTGTTGTTTTCTGTAGTACTGCTTTCCCCTCCTGCCCTTCCACCTTCCTTCCAAAAGCTGGAAACAAGTGAGATGAAACTGTTAATGCTCCTTTATTTACCCTGTTATTTCTGCTAGCACTCAGCTTGAATATTAGCAGTAGTTCACATCTAACCACTGCACCATGATTGCCCATTCTGCCTTCAACATGCTCACGCTAACCTGCAATGGTTGTTCTAAAACAGCAGTTCTGCACAAAATTTCCTTAGTAAGGTCACGCTAGTAAAATTCCTCCCAAAAACAAACAAACAAAAAATCTTCTTTGTTTTAGGAGAATTTATAGCAACACTCTATTATTATTCTGGCAGCTCATCCCTTAGCGACAGTCTTGCTGCAGCCCCACTGGAAAGACTAATACATTTTATTTATTTTACATTTATATTATATGTATATAATTCCAGGAGGAATACTATAGACTAACAACTATTTATTCTTCACTTGTTTTACAACATACCAAGTTCTTACCCTTTAAGCTTACAAAGTATTCTTTCTTCTTTAATCTTGACTATTATCTTATTTGATCATATCCCCTATTCTTAGTATAATCACAATCCTTCCCACCTCAATCCTCCTTTACCCTCTCACTCCTGTACAGCATTCACTTCTGTGTATTAAAGAGATGGAAGCAGATGAAAGATAGTCTTATGTTTTCTTCTGTTTTTCTTATTATTTTATTGGAAGCTTATAATTTTCTCCAAGAACTGAAGTGGCACAGAGTATTGTCAAAGGCTAAGAGCAGTTTATTGCATTTTCACCTCAACACATTACAATTCACTTGCATTCTGTCTACTTTTAGCACATTTTAAATAATATTTTCTATGCCCTGAACATGTCCTGGAATAACAGCAGCATCTTCAGCAGGCAAGTTAGTTCAGCAGTTTGCACTCTCTGTGCAACCCTGTATCAGTAATATCCTGTATTGTACATCTCATTGCAACCTGAACGTGCCTCACCAACACCCTCAGCATTGGATTGCATTAAGTCCTGGAGAAGGGTATTCCCTTTTGGAAGACCTCCGCCTTGTTGCCCTGCAGTTGGCAAGTGCAGCACCTCAAGGGTGCCGCATCTTGGCCACTGGATGCCTCTGCCACAGAAGTTATGGAAATCATACCTCGCTTATCCCAGGAATGAAAAGTGTCTTTTTTGCCTTTGGTGCTACATAGGATTTGCCAACAAGTTACCTGGAGGAGAAGTAAAAGCAAACAAATCCTGAAGGTATTAGGAAGCTGGAGTTTCCTCTATTTACTCTGGCCAATGTATCCTCATTTGCGCAGCTCCATTAGCACACACATATTTTGAGATTTTGGCATGTCCATGCTCACAAGTAAAACAGAGACTGCCTTTCCCCTTGCCCTTTTAGAGGAAAAGACTGGTGCAAAAAAATTGACTTCTTAAAAATCACTATCCTGCATATTAATGCATAGTACTTTATTATCTTTAGCACCCCAAATAACTACAGTAATATTGACATGCACCATAAGATATCTTTTTGACTAGCATGCTATAAAATACTTTTATCCCTTTTTATGCATGTTTTAAGTGGTCTGTGTTGGCAGGAGCTAATACTTGTATGTGGATTAACGGTGCTACTTTTGGCAGTTATCACATTATACCTAGAATATTCTATCAGAAAAACTAATGGTACAAACATGTTTTAACATTGTTTAAATTAAAATGGGAGCCTTTAATTGTTTTCCCCTAGGTTCTCACTATGATTGCCACTAACTTTTGTCATTAATTTATAATTAATTGCATCAAGATATTGCAAAGAACATCACAAAAAGTCGTTATAAAATACATCACCATGGAGTCACTCTTCTTGCTGACCACTGGCTCTCCAGAAATAAAGCAGAGTAAAAAAAAGTTTGAAAAAAGAATTTTACATATGAGGTTGAGAAAAACTGATAACATCTTGCCTACACCACATTTGATGGATAATTCAAGTATTTGTTTGTCTATGCAGATATAAAGATAGATGAAATTGTTTTTACAATGATAATACTAAGTGCTGAGGACATAAGCCCCTGTCAGATCTCTTATTCAAGGTATGCTTACTTGCAGCTGAATTAAATCTGTCAAAAATTCCGAGCCAGTACTTACAGCAAGTCTGTAATTGCATGTAGGTCAGATATGTTAGTCCAGCATCCCCAAAGTGCTCATTTGGAGCGCAAGAATGCCATTCCTTACAGGAGTGGTATACTGGAAAGAAGCTTCTGTTTGTAATATTGAAGAACAGGAAGACCCTCATGCTTTCAGTTACACATGTGCTGTGTCAGCAGGAGGCACTGTATTCCATATACTTTTCTAAGGTTTCTGACTGTTTTAAACCAAAATATAAAGCAAAAGGAGAATAAGGTGTCTATTTCAAATAAATTTTTTCCCCGCAATCAGACTCACAAATCAAACTACACCAGGGAATGGTGTAAAAGCAACAGAGAAACCTGATCTTGCAGCCGCCCACAAGGTGATGGTCCTTCACCCCATGAGGCGGGTGGCACCCCAGGACTGTCTAGCCCCACACAGTGCCAGGGCAGCCGCCTCTGCCCACCCACCACAACAACATCCTTCCCAGCACTGATCTGCGAAAGTGTTTAACATGACTCTTTTAGGATCTTCAGATAAATGATTTACTCTTTCCTCAACTTAAAACTGTACTGACAAGCTTGTAGCAATAATTCTCCAGTCTGAGTTACTGGAGGTCAGTAAGAGACACTGCAGAAGCTGTAAAGCCCATGTTACACTACTACAACCCGTAAACTTGTCTCCTTTGGTGCATTCATCCCAGCTCTCCAGACTGGCACACAGAGTCTGGTTACCAAACAGATCCCTTCTCTCTTTGCCTGGATTCATCAGGTCATTCGAACCCCACGCTGCTGCGCTCCCACCACCAATGCTCTAAGTGCGGCTTCAGTGCGTTGTGCTCTGCTGCAAGCACGGGATGGGAAAATCCACCTCGACCAGATGCCCAGCAGAGATTTGTTTGATTGCTGGTTTTAGCAGAAAGCAGTGATTTGTTTCAGCACCCGGCCACAAAATAACATGGTTGCATCATACACAAACTGTCACTTACCCAGAGGTGCCGTACCTTTGTTAAAGCTTTCTGAAAGGGAAAGGGCTCCACAATGGTGTTGTCCTGCTGCCTCCGGAATAGCCTTTAGACTACATTTGATTTTAGCTGAAGTGTCATATTCTGTCTGCAAGAACCACCATGGAAAGAATTAACAATAAGATCCTATTATTTTTGTCCAATGATTTAGGGCTGATATTAAAAATCTCAGTAACATTAAATCTTCATAGCTTTCATTGTAGCTTTTGCAGTACATGTATGCATGTAGTCTAAAACAAGGCATTTGTAAACAGTACCTCTATCTAATGCATCACAGGTTGATATACATTTTCTCTCAGTCTTAATTAACCTTAAAAAGTTCAGAACTTTCTTTGTAGGAATTTTATGAAAACTCAAGTAATCTAATCACTTATCTGTAAAGTAAGTCAGTGCTAAATGGAAGATTTCACAACTGTTTTCTAGTAACCATAAGAGATACCAGCAGAAGAGAGAACTACAGGGAAGGATCTGCTTGTGCTTCCATGAGAGACGTCAGACAAATTCATTTTGATGTCCAGGAAACCCCTCCAATATATTCATTGTCTACTGATCGAATACTAAAGGCAAACCTTTTGTGGCTGACTGGAGGTTGCTGGCAGCAGGGAAGGAGAACAGGCCTGCTGAGGCAGCTGTGCACAGGGAGATGCCATGTCCTGCACAGGGGCTGGAAGCACCCACTGCAGGGCTCCCCCAATGGAAACACTAATGGGATGTGTTTAGAACCTTCATACAGAAAGGCGAGTAGACAATAGGTATAGCTTAGTTTATGCACAACTCAAGGCTTTGCACCACTGATTTATAGCACAGAGGTTTTACTGCATGCAAAGATTACTGTTTGGTGGTAGGAATATCCATACGAAAGCAGGTCATCCAGCAGTCAGAGCACAGCTTGATGAATTACAGAAGATTTTATAACATCATTTTACTTTGATTTTTATTTCTGAAGAATAACTTTCTGGTGTGCCAAGTACAAGCCAAATATTATCTACTAAACAAAAGGGGGAATATTTTGGCTAACAGTCTTTTACTCTCTTTTTGAATGTCAGCACATGCCCCCCTGGCAGATTACATAAATTCAAGAGCTACCAGATGGTTGCTTAACAGCGAAGCCCAAAATACACTCTAGAAGTTAAAGAATCACAAAGGAAGACAATGAATGGGTAACTAAGAGCCATGAACAACATGTAGTCTCAGTCATCGCTTTGGTTAGGTGGACAAAGTAATTTAAAATGGTGCCAAGAATTTCACCTAGAAGAGAGTAGAGCACAGCCTACTTTGGTACAACGTGACATTAGGCATAGCAGTATACTGCAGATACTGCTTGAAATGTATATACTTTATAAGAGTTGATTCTAAAATCAAGGTAATGGAAATGAATAGAAAATGCCAAGTATAATTTTCTTTCAGCATTTACCTTTGGGAATGCTTTGTCTCCACACATAATGCTCACCCTGGCTTTGAAACTTCAACACAGGGTTTTTCTTTATTCTTAATTAGGCATTTTACATACCTCCTCTTCCAAATCTACACTCAGCTTCTTTTATGGTTAAGGTTTTTGGTTTTGGTTGGGTCTTTTTTTTTTTTTTTTTTTTGTTATATTCAGTAACTTTCCCACTTAAAAGCAGCGTTACAAAAAGTGTTCTCAGTTACAGGTGTGAAATTCAGTCATCAGGGATATGTAGATAACAAATTATCCACAGTTTCAGTTTTTTTCCCCATCTAGTTTGTAGCTGCTATACAAAACCTTGCCTGACAAATGATATTTTTATGAAAGCTTAACTCCCATCGACAGTACATCATTGATTTAGGAGATGTGCTTTAAGTGAATATTTACATTCTGAATTTCTAAAAAGTTATCCAGGAAAGCCACATAGAATAACTTGAAGCATTCTTTGGGAGAGGGCAGCAGTACACAAGTTACAGTCAGACACCACAGCTTTTACATAAAAATACAGAATTTACTTTAAGAGGTGAGAACAGCAGGGCACTAAGTGCTGAGAGAAGCAAGGATATAGTCCTGGTGCTTGTGAATAGGACAGTGCTAAATGCTGAAACCATTCAAGGGCACGGTGCAGAAGCATGTGTTTACAAGAGGATCTCAAGCCTGTAAACAGCAAGACTTTAAGCAGGCGAAGAGTTCACATTCCTGAGAAGGGAAGGCAGCACAAAACACCCTGCTTCTTCACAGAGTCACCTCACTTGCAGCTGTCTGAAATTAGAGACAAAGCCATTGTTCCAATGGATAATCAGGGCTAAGTGGGTTTTTTTTTTTTTAGGGCATCTCTTGACAGCATGAGGGCTGGTACAATTTGGCACATCAGTTTATCTGAAAATCTGAAAAGGCTAAATTACAGTTTTATTTTTCTCTATATTTCATTACAAAGATACTAACAGTATCAACGGGATTAATTTGATTACGGGATTAAAGTGGTTTTAACACCTTTTAATGAGATCAAGCACATTCTTAAAAAAATATGAAACTTTATCAGGAGGGAGCCAGGGGAGTGATTTGTGAGCAGGTTTAATGTGAGTACAAAATTTGGTGTCCATAAAACATTTCTGGCAGAGTTTTTTAATTCACTTTAATCTCCACATAGTACAGTCTGTAAATCCATTAAGGAGAAAACTGTAGTATTCCAATTTTGAAATTAGAAGGTACCACAGTAGTTAATGTTCCTGCAACAGTGTCTGAGGGGAGAGCTTTCAAGTTGCTCTGCCTTTCAGAGGAAACAGGATGCTCATAGAGCAACAGCAGAAATGAGCTCACTGAAAGAGAGCCCCTGATAATGGCAGGTACCTGCTGAGATCCTCAAAAGGGGTCCAACGCTGCTACATAGCAGAGTTTTGGTTTGCTTGAACTCACTAGAAACAGCTCTGCTTCCACTTTGCTATCCAAGACACTGTCTTCAGCAAATAAATTGGTTGATCAAGTAGGAGACACATTAAAGTGGTTGCAAACTAGTATGTAATCTGTGCCATACAGGATATGGTAATGACAACCATCATATAAAGAATAACACAGAAGTCCCAAAGAATCAAAACTGTGTAACCCAGGATCAACAAATAACAAAGAAGGAAAATACTAGTTGGCAAGCATGTCTGAGAAATCATAAATTAATTTTTAAATATCTCAAATTATTCAACAACATTCTATATTTAATTACATAAGATCTTCCTACAAAAATTCATGCTTTTGCAGTCCAAATCTGAATATGAAATGAGCAAAGTATTCTAATAATGCAGCAACTAACCAAAAAATTACACTAATGCAAAAAAAGATAATTATAAACCAGAGCCATTTTTGTGCTCTAGAGCAGTAATTTCTCCTTTCTCAGCACAGTATGGGGTTTGTTGTCCATCTTATCATGAACACACTGATTCAAAGTTTCACAAATGTTGACTTAAACCTCAAGCAAGGGTCCTGTTCCCTACAGTTTCAGAGGACTATAACATTCAGGGTTTATTATTCCCCAAATTCAATGACTGCCCTCTCCACTTTGAGGAAGCTCAGAAGACTCCATAATTGAGATAACAGGTGTCCCAGTATGTCTCTGCAAACAAATGACTACTGCTCTTTTTTACTGCTATGACAAGCATAGTTTTTGCACATTGACTTCTAAATTTGCAGTTTGACTGAACTGCCATTTTGAGTAGGAGCCTACACCATACTTGACTGCATATCCCACTCACCAAGCATATGCTCACGTGTCCTACAAATAACAGAGCCTGGTGCACCAACGTGTTCCAGATGCACTGTCCAAATACACTGACTGAACTGCACTGCAGCCACTCTACTTGCAATCACCGTGTCTAAAAGAAGTCTGATTGCTGTTAACAGATGCCATAGGAGATGAAGCAGCAACCTCTCTCTCTGCTTGGGAATAAGCCCAAGGAAGTTGCATAGTTAAATGGCAATGAACCTGGTAGTAAATGCAATTTTCTCAACAGCACTACCAGAGCAAATGTAGCTTCTTGCCCCTCCAGTTTCTTCTTGCTGCACTTTCCTCATCCACCCACCACTTTCTACTAGTTATCACAGTACTGAGAAGTATACACAACGCTCAAGGAGCAATCATGCCAAATGCACCATCAGTCACATTTCTTCCTTTCTGCACCATCACAAAATGTCTGTGCACTTGCAGAGGAATAGACGTTTACCCCTTCAAGTCCCAGGGCTGGGAAGGGACATTATTCTGTGGTCCCAGCTCTCCATCTTGCAGCTGCTTCAAATTATACTCTTTTAGTCTCTTCACTTCTACCAAACAAAATCCACTTCACTTTTTTTCAGCCGAAGCTCCTTTTTTCTCCTGTCTCATAGCATGCCCTGTCCTAGCTGCAATTGTACATCTCCATTTCTTTACATCGTTTTAATGCCCTTTTCCTTTCTAACTTTCTTGGGTGACACCTTCTTACTGGTTAGGACTGCTCCAGCTGATCAACACAAACAGGATTATTCAAGATAATTAACATTTCTATAGGGGACTGACAATTACACACAGATTTGAAACACAGAATACAAAAGAGCAACACCAATTACAATTCTAGGAGGATTCTCATTCATTATCATGTTTACTTGCAAACAGAAAATTAGTGATGCCTGGATTAAGATTAGAAACAACATGAACTGCTATCACAAATAAAATCCTTTCAAGTGTATTTCACGCAGTATATGCAGTATCTCCTGAAATATGAAAAACAATAGTATCGACAATACTGTAATAGAGGATATTTTTTGTCTTAAGAGTAGGAATACAGCTATATAGAATAGAGAAAACGGCTTATGATCATTTATTTAGATTTCTTGCTAGCAATATACTTTTGAAAAGAAGAGGCATGAGCTGTAGAACAAGGTATTAAACTTCAAAGTTCAACTATATAATTAAGAATCATCTTTTTTAATAAAGAGATGAAAAACGAGTCAAAAGCAGAGTCCATCTTGTTTCATAAAATTGTATTTGAATTATAAAATTGACCTTACTTATCAGAAGTCAACTCAAAAGATAGTTTTGCTGTATGTCAGAGGTTACAGGAAGAACAGAGTGGACCAAAAACATCAAAGTTGTACTTCAGCCCTACAAAGACAGTACTTTTTTCCTGGTCAAAAACCTGAAGGTGATTGTAAGCAAGAGGAAAAAAACTAGCAATAATTAGCAGCATGTAGTAAGTCAGAAACAACAAATAGGAGCCAAATGAAGTGGAGGTTTCCAAAACTCACATATGGTGTGCTTTCTTCTGACAAAAGGCCCCACAAGCAAAAGACAGTAACTGTGAGCAGTTAAAAACCCACCACCCTTAGCCTTACAACCTGGCAGTGGAACAGATCGCAGGAACCTAATTAATAGACTTAGTAGGAAATACATTTGAAAAAAAGGGGTTTAATTGAAATTTGTTCATTCAACCCCATGGAAGATAACATGTATTTTTCCTTAAATACAGTTGAGCAACCTCCCAAGTCATGACCACCCAACTCATAGTCCCCAGGAGGATGCACTCACATGTTCAGGAATGGCTCTCGCACCCTGGATGAATTCCCAAGTGCTGCAGGCTCCTGTACTGCCTGGCTTGGCTTCACCTATGACTGAACCTGAAAACAAATACATTTGTTTTTACCTTTCTTCAAAATCTTTTTTCATTTCATAAATTTGATTCAAGGTACAAGACACAGCTCTTTTGAGGACTGGGACTGTGATGTCCTTGAGTTTCCAGTATTAAAAAAACCAAACAAACAAAAAAGGCATTATTTCCTTTTTTCCAGGCCTATTTTTTTTTGTCTCTGCAGATGGAAGGCTGCTTGCATCCTGCTCTGAGCCTCTGCAAAGTCAACAACACCGAATGTCAAGCCTTTGCCAGGGGTCTTTGATTTTCCTGTTGTCATCATGTTAGTATTAATACCTACCTTGCTGTATGACACCAAACATCACAGCAATGCTATAGACATAGTAAAGGCAATTAAATACAAGCAAAGGGCCTCTACAAGTAAACCAGACTTTGGTTTGTCAGGCTCACAGGGGCCTTCTCAGAGCCCATGGAGAGCAGCCGTCCCAGGGCTGCAGCCACCCCAAATGCTGGTAAGGAGGCTGCAGAGGACTTTGGGAGGTCTGTTTTTTAGGATATGATTTTAAATTAATTTCTCTCCCCATTTTAGGACAGTTATGGAAGAGTAGCAGAAGCTATACGCCAGACTCATTTTTGAAGAGAAAGTGAAAAAAAAAAACTTAATATTTTGATTCCAGACCTAAATTTAGACTGTAACAATTTTTAAGTGAATTCTCAAAGTAACGAACCGAGTTCTTTCTCACCTCTTCTTGTTTATAGTCTCATAAACTGGGATCCCACACTACCAGTGTCACACAGGATGTCATTTTTTCTCTTGGCAAGTAAACACATGTGAAAGGAAAGGCATTGCATTTATGATAGCAACAGAACTTGCTAAGATAGTTTTTACCAGGTTTCAAAGGGACAACTTCAGCTTTCTGATGTACAGTGCAAAGTCTCTTAGATTCACATGTATTTTTTTCCACCCTGCTGAGAATAGTTTAAAATGCAGAAGCAGCATAATGTGATATTAGACTATTTCACAGTACTGCATGAGTTCAAAACAGAAGAAATAACATTAAAAGCAGTGAAATCAATCAAATGAACGATCTGAAAATAAAATTAGAGCATTAATATAACAAAAGTAGGCCCAGGAATAGACAGACTGTCTCCCCTTTTCCTCTTGGGACAGATTTCTTTCAGTATGGCTTCAGTCATTCGCCCTGACATTTTCTCGGACTCCCCGGAGCCCCTTGCAAGCCTGGGTCAGGATTGAGCAATGGAATTGGAAGATGCTTCTTACAGCATTTACTTAGCAGGAAACAAGGGAAAACAATCACACTCAAAGCACAGGGTATCTTTGCATTTTGTGAAGATTTTCTTAATCTTTGCTTTAATATGTAATTAATTTTCAAGAATTTTTTTTTCTAACCTCAAAAATACATTTCACCAGGACTTTTATATATTAGCCCTCACCCTTGATTCTCCCACACTTTAGTCTTTCTTCTCTCTCCAGCATGCTGCCAGCATCAGACTGCTGCTCACCTCCTGCTCCTGACTCAGTTCCCTTGATTTGAAATAATTTCTGCCTTTCTCCTCTGATATTATCTATCATGATTGATGGTCAGTAGCTGCTCTGCTCCTGCAGTATCTGGCAGCAGGCAGGGAGAGGCAGGGCTGCTGTGGAGCACCTGACCTGCGGTTTCAGTTGAAACTCAGCACCAGGAACAGTTAAAACCAGCCCATGAAGACAAACAGTGAGGAGCGTCTGTCGGCAGATCTCTGTGTTTGAAAACAGGAGCCGACAACGTGAGTTTGGCAAGCTCCTTCTGGCACAAAAGGAAAGTTTGGGGGCTTCTGCCCTTCACCAGGGTGCACGCCCTGTTTTGGGGGAAAGTGAATAAGGAATACATTAGCAAAATGCAATAGCAAAATATAGAGTTTGTCTAAAAAGGAAAGAAAAATGAGAAAAGGAGTTACGCTTAAACACAGCCCTAAAGGGAGCAAAGTTCTGTTTCTTGTAACAGGAATGAAAGGTTATTGTTCCTACATGACAAGAATAGCATTTTTAACATTCCCCTTTTCAATAATAGCAACTAAATTCTCACAGGATTCAATGTTTACGCTCACAAAAATCAATTTTTCCCTTTCATTAAAAAATTATGTACAGTAAATTGCTGCTACAACAAAATCTACATTGTTTAACATACCCTGCTTTGATTTACTGTTCCATTCATAATCTGCTGATGATTAAGCTTCTCAAAAACAATCCACTAGCCTAAGTGATATCAAGTTGTTTGTTTTTAATCTGCTGAAAATCATCCTGTAGACAGATGCATTATTGAAGAATTATATTTTAATTTATTTTCATGCAGTGCTTGTGATGGGCATTCAGATTAACAGAGTACTATAATGCTTCTTTATGCCTGTATCTATTCAAATCAGAAATTACCTGCACACACTGTCTCTGATGGTGGTCAAAAATTGTACAAAGAACTGAGAATAGTGCTTCTTAATATCACACAGCCCTGCTGCTCATCAGTGAGTCTTTTTCTGTTCTAATGCTTTTGTCATGTATATGAAAGTCATTATGTAGTTTAAAAAACAGGAGATGAAGTGAAAGAGGAAGATCAGGGACCTGGGATGCATTAATATTCTACCAGCGTCAAAGATATTTCCCTCGAGGGGCTCCTACAGGCCACACTGTTATTACAGTGCCTATCCATTATCTTGTGCTGTACTTGGTATTAAGACAATAATGGAGAGAATAGGATTATGTGCAGATGATAGGAAATGCGAAGGCAATTCAGCAAGATAGGAAATGAATGGAGACATGATTCTTTCATCGAAGCTGGGGATGGTTTAGCATAGGGTAAGGGAGAAGATAAATGAAGCAAAATGAAATCTTTACAGGTTAGGTAGGGTAAAATGAGTGTTTACATAGAACCCAATGAGTTTAACCTTTTTGATACCGAATATCTCAGCATCTTTCTTTAATGCACCAGTGTATATCCCTTCAGAAGTCTGTTTTGATCTGAAAACTTACTTGACACACATGGAGAAATAACCAGTGGTAATTTGATAGAGGTGGCCTTCTGTAGCAGATAACCCTTTAATTCACTTCAAGAAAGAGAAAAATCTGATTGCTACTCCAGATTTCTGCATTGCAACTACAGGCTAGAAAAATTGTGTCTTGCCCGCTAAACAAATAGACAAAAAATGAATCAAAAAAAGCAAAGAAGGATTGAGCATAACTAAGTGAAACGCTGATCCCACATTGAAATGCTCACATTCTATTTTACTATTCCAGACCTTTTAATTCCATGAGCACAAGCCTGTGGCTGACAGCAAGTTACAAAGACTAATAATTTTAGGAGGCCAGCAACGCATTGTGATAGCAATAAACAAAGACAGGACCAGATTGTCATTTACAGACATTTCTATGGCTTATATCTGTCATATTTTCTTAATTAGGATAAATCACACACATTCATTTGTGATAAAAGCACAATGCCAAAAAAGATCATTTTTGTTCCCTAAAGTACAAGTATGATTTTATTCTTTCTAAGCAGCACTTGAAGGCTTTCCTTTGCTAGGTTATAACCCAAAAAAGTAGATCAGCAGCACAATGCATCCAAACAAAAGTGGACATCAAAGAGGCACGAGGGTAGCTCTATCACAAGCCTTGCGGCACACACATTGCCTGTGTACTTCATGGTGGGAACAGCAATGATTTGCAGGGCAGCAATTAACGTGCACTTCACAGTGCCTAAAAACCGCCCTGCACGCTCAGAGTCAAACCTTCACTAACTTACTGCCAAGTGATGAAAAGTGCCCATACACAAAGCTTGGCTCCCAGCACAGAAACCCCACAGTGCTACTGCTATTGCCCGCCGCAGGGGCTTCCTCACAGGCCTGGCCCTCACGCCAGCACAGCTCTGTGCTGCTCTCTGCTGCTATCCCAAACTCACCACCTCCATGCAGACACCCCATCCTGCTCCTGCTTCTGTCTCTTCTCTTTGTCCATCATGGCTTACATACTGGCTTGCCTTGGCCAGTGCTGCCAGCAAAGCCATGTGACATATTGATCCCGGCTGCTGTTTCTGCTCCGTGCCTGATCTCCCTCCCGGCTCCACGCCTGTCCCTGCCAACCACCACCACCTGCCAGCCACCGGCTTTTATACCCACCCTAATCACACAGCAAGGTTTCCCTCAGCTCCCCACAAATACTCTCACCCTTCTGAAAACTCTGTCACAACGAGGTGTTTCTACATTTGAGATTTCCTATATTTAAATTTTGTAGGCCAGACCCTGAGAAGGTGAAAAATAGCATTAAGCCCCAGAAAGTGCATTCCTGTCTGTGGCACTGCCTGCACTACATTAGCCACTGCCTGGGAAATGGTAGAACACTTCTCTTTAAAAAAGATGATTCCTGAGCTTTTAATCACATCCTGCAAGGGAACAAAGCCATCCAAACAGCAATGATTGAACCAGATGCTTGTGACAGCCCCTGCATCGGCAGTGGCAGGGCTCAGGGAGAAGAGCAAAGTGCATCTCAGAGCAGAAACAGAAACTCCATCAGCCCAGTAAAACTGGAGCACATGTGGTGCAAGGCCCTGCTCCCCACTTCAGCCAGGCTGGGACAGGGTCCTGGCTGTGCCCTGGTGTCCCTGCCAGCTGCATCCAGACCTGGCACTGAACATGTTGGACCCTCCCGGCCCCAGCAGCGCAGAAAGACAGGCAGGGAGCTGCTGTTCAGACCCCTGGAGCAGAAAGGCTGAGAAGCGTCAAGCTTCAATACTGCTACACAGAGGACTGGTAGCCCAGATGCATCCCACAAACACCAAGGAGTTGAGATAGCAAAAATGCCCAGCTTTGAGCTAGGGGGTCATTTTGTACCAATGACACCTCCTCCTTTACTTTTTTTTTTTTCTTTCCCTGTGATCAATAGGTGTGAAATTCATCCCCTCCATACTCATGTTTCACACCACAGTTCAGTGGGGCCAGCATGAGCAAAGGCACACAGCTGAACACAGAGCATCCTTGCTGCAGCTAGGAGCATGGATGGGACTTCCCCAGTGTCCTAAATCAACTTTTCTCATCTGCTTCAAGGGACAAGAAGCACTTCTGTGAGAAGCATGAATCAGCAAATGTGGGGAATGAGGAACCTACTTGTGGATTTTACATAACAGAGATAAACACAGGGAGATGTTAAATAGCAACAGCAGAGCTAGGTGTTAGGATTGCCCCTCGCACAGGGAGGTTGGGAACTGTTTTGCACTGCTGGGAGCAGTCTGCTCACCCCCTTGCATTGGGCAACACCACATACTCCAAATATATTGCTAGAAAACCTACAGAGAAAACCATCCACCAAAGAGTAACTGTCCAAACTATGTTGTGCAGTTGGCTGGTGACTTGAAGAAGAGTGTTTGTAAACATGTTTTAATGCTTCTCAACATAATGGACACTTATTTATATAAATGTCTAATTATGTTTTGAATTAACTAAGTCTGAGTCTAGACTGTCTCTAACAACACATGGGGGCAGTGAGAGATAATGATGCATTATATCCTTTTATCTTGTTACCTTTTAATCTTATGCAATGTTACTAGCTTTTATATTACCAGAAAGAGTTAACAAGAACAATGAATTTCATTAATCTGCTCTACTTACTACTTATTTTGTACACTGCCGTTTCTTCCTCAGATGGGTGCAGGTTGACTTACTCATTTGCAATAGAAATTACAAGTGAGTGAAGAGGTACTCCATGAATCATAAACTTTACCAATCTCTTACATCAATATCTCTTGTCAGAAGTTAAAGTTGATGAAGCCACTTCCAAAAAATATAGATGGATTAAGCACTTTCCAAACCATCAGTTTCAGTATGATAAGGTCTAACTGCTTTCAATGACCCAGAAGGTTGCCCTAGCATGAGATCAGACCCACTGTTTTGGTTTGCTGTATCATATTTTATTGTCTGGTTTAAGAAATAGGTATTTTTCACCTGGCAAGGCTGACTAGCTAGAAATAGTCAAGATAGCTTATACGTAAGGGAAAAACCCCCACAAGTGTTTCCACACAAAGGCCAAGAGCAAACAATACCACAGCCAATTTCCCACAAGCAAATCATGCCCACAAACACAGATATGGCAGGTGCCCCATGCCCCATAAATGCAGAAACCTTTATATAAAGTCAAAGCCACATTTCTTGTAAGTGGTGACCTTGGGGACAGCCACAGCATGGCCCTATCCTAATCTTCTCTGTTCCTATCTGCCTGCAGATGACACGCTGTGGTAAGGACTGGGCACCAGCACTGCACAAATTGTCCCCATCCCCCTGTATGACTCCAGCTTCTCTGGGTCATTGCTGGCACCACCACAACGGGACTCCTTCCCCAGCTGGCGTCGGGTTTCCTGCCTCTGAACAGACTCGTATGTCCCTCAGCCTCCCACTAAAACATGGCCAAAGCTCTCAAGTCCTGCCCTTCTGGGACTTCTGGATGTGCCAGCAGGATAACATCATTCAAACCAGCATCAGACTGGAAAATCTTGGGAATCCTTCTGCTTCCATTCTCAAGTCCAATGCATATTCAAATTGGATAGAATGGAATCAGCGAAGTAGTTTAATGATTAAATCTATAATTCTATGGCTACAATTTGCTCCTACAAGGAAACTCCTGGCTTAAGGAGGTTGTTTTCTTGCTTGCTGCCCCCAGGGAACACATATGCAGGCTAGAGAGCCAAGGTTTATGGGGAGAGGTAATATCGTTTATGAGATCAACTATTAGAGTTGGGGGTAAAAATACACAAGCAAATAAGCCATTCTTTAGGTCTGAAACAGAGGCTGCAAACTGCAGTAAAAACATGTTGGGAAGATATGCTCTGGGGTGAAGTTATTATATTATCAATTAGATTATATGAGAGGAAAGGACAACTAGCACCTCTGCAGCAGCAAGTGGCCCTAGCGCAGGGAGCCATGCAGAGGTCACTTGCTCCGGTGGGACATCAACGAGAGAAACAAAGATAGTTGGACAGGAGTGGAAAGTCAGCAGGAGGGGAATGAAAATTACAAAATGTCATAAACCAACCCCTTTCTGTTGGGTCCATGCTCTTTAGTATCTCCTATAACAAGAAATTTTAATTTGCAGGTTTTCTTTTCAATTTGGTTTGTAAATCTACTTTGAAAAATCAGAATGTCCAAACAGACAGTCTTTCGGGGGGGGAGGAAGTTCATCCTGTGATAATGATGTTCCTGTACCTTCTTGATTGCCTAAAGGAATTAATTTTGGTGTACAGGGCTCACTGAATCTCACTCGCACCATTTCCACAGACCCATCTGATGCACTCAGTAAAGCTTATGTGCAGGATTCCTACACTGTGGAAAAATGAACTGGACTACAAAAAGACTGTGCAGTACTACTACATAAAATAAAATAACGTGCTTATCACAAAAATATAAAAATAATAAGAGAAAGGCTTTTTTTTTTTTGCTTAGCCTTCATGGATTGAATCAATAAAAATAATTTACTTATGATCTGCAGATTAGCTTTTTATCTTTTCTGCTTTGCCTAACACATTCAAAATTGTTGTGGATACCATCATAAAAAAAGTATCTTTTAGTCTGTAATCCTGTTTGGAGAAGATGAATGTCTCATTTTATTCTCCTCCATTCCAAATCAAAAATACATTAAGTACAATCCTTGCCATTTCTAAACAGAAAGAGCCCAGAGCACTCTTGTGAACATTAAATAATTGCTAAAATACTGACTACTACGTATCTCAGCAGACTGCACCTACCCTGGCAGCCAGCTTTCTGGATCTTGACCTCTGGAGAAAGAATAAAAATGTTTTGAAACACATAAAGCAGGCAAGAAAATTATTATCTTGGATTACAGAAACTTTACCAAGTCGCAGCTAAGGTAAGGATTCAACCTTGGTTTTTTTGATCCAGTGGACATTAAATGCCACCTTTTCACTGACCCCTGCAACCTCCAGCTCAGGCTCATCACCTCATTAAGACTATTCTAGCATTTCTGTGTATCCAGCTGCTATGGGTCGAGCTGTCCATAACAAACAACCACTACCTGTACCCAACTCCCTTAGCTATAAGATACATTCAAAAGAGAATTATAGACTGCATTTATTAAAACAGCTAACAAGGACAAGAAATCAAGATGGAGCACACTTTACCAGAAACATTTTGCCTCTGCTAACATGCACCTGGTTCACAGATAGCAAACTATTAGTCTGATCCACCTGAACTAACACTCACACTTGATTTAATTTCTCCTCTAATGGTAAGGAGTTGCTGAGTGCAACGTGTCCCATTCAGCTGCACCCTGAGATCCATCTCCCAGGATGCTGTTTGCTCTCACACCTGCTCAGGCTCTGAGCACTCTGGGAGATATTGGGGGCACTAGTACTTCTGTTCTCCACTCTCTTAATTGCTGAAAGCCAAATCACCTCTGCCTATCAAAAGACTTTAAAGAGACTGTTACTGAAGATCTAAAATCAGGCTGTATTTTGGTTGACATCACTTACTTTCCTCCAAAAGATAACATTTTCCTTGGCAGGTGACAACCACCTCCCATGTTCTACTGTAGATGCTGCTAATTAAACCACAGTGAAATTCAGATAATTAGCAACCTTTTCTAACACAGCAGGTTACTTATTCTAAACCTTTTTCCACATGAAATGGTATTTAAGACATTTTTTTAAATCTACTATTCTCCACGCTCTCAAAATTATTTTCTGTTCTAACAGGAAGAAAAGAAAAAAACAACCAACCAAACAGAACAAATCATATAGGATCCTGAAACCAGAGCAAGCATTCATCACCAGTGTTAGCATCTGCTTTGCTTGACCATGTAACTACAGTTCAATCTCTAGCAAAGACAGTCCCTCAAAGTATAATGATACAGCATTTTCATTCCATTTTAAAAAGAGAAGTAGATTTGTAAAACCAATTCAATGCCTGTATACCTTTGGTCAATACTCTTTTTAACTTTCAGCAATATATTACATTGCCAACGTTTGGTGTGCAATGAATTATCTAATACTTAAGCACACATTGCTGATGTTTCTGTAAAAGCAGATTTGTTTATATTTAGGATTAATATAGGGATGGTATAATTACTGAGATGGAAGCATGCCTATTCCATAGGAAATACTGCACATCCACCAAATCCTTCCTTTGCTCTGCTGGCTGAAACCTCTGCCTACACACACATGTAAGGGGACTGCCCTGCCTGCCCTCTTCTTTTAAAATATTTATGCTATTGTTCAAAACAGTAACCACAGAGAATACAAAAACTTCCATTCCCCTTTTGTCCTGACTTGCAGCCCCAACTGCCTCCTCCTTCCCATTGTTCTCTTTGCAGGGTTGCTGAAAAGGACGCAAAAGCAGGGCAGGGTTGCCAAAGCTGCTCTGCAGAGGGACCACGGTTGACCCTCACTCATTACACTGCAGTTCATCTGGGAACTGGGGGTCATGGTTGCAACTTTTGCCCTCTGCTGCCTACAGCTTTTGAGCACCCCTAATTGCTATTAGTCAGCTGTTCTCCCTCCTCTTCCTCCCCTACACACCTCTAATCACACTTCTCCCTCATCAAGCTGGGAGCTCTGCAGGGGTTAACCCTGAAAAATTTTACAGTAAAGGCAGCTTTTATTGTAGTGGCAATTACAGAAAGAGAAAGAGCAATTTAGTCTTTTATGTGGCTCACAGTTTCATTAATGCCATACACTTTTAGGCGACTGGAGTCATTATGCATTAACTCAAAAAGGCATGGTACACAAACACTCTAAAATAAAAAATAACATAAGACAGGGCAAAGTTTAACTCCTCAAATACAGGCTTAATTCCTCAAATACCAATAATGTTTTTATATAACAGCTTTATTAGTGCTCTCAGCTTCAGGCCAAAGTCACTGTGAAGTAAACTGCTCAAACATGGCTGCAGGAACAGGAAAGAAATGTTTAGTACAATCTGCCATTCCTTACTCCTCTTGTGGTGTACTGGAGAACTCTGCTCCCAGCACTTACTGCACCTCCTGTTGTGTGACAACAAAAGGAACTTAGATAAAAGGAAATGTGCTGTAGCAGTAGCAGTTACATAGCAGTGTAAATCTTTCAATGCTACCCACGCAGCCCATGCTTCCCTTCTGCTGCGAATAGTGACCAGGAAAACAGCAAACCGCTTCAGCATTTCTCATGTACCTGCTACGTTTCTGAATATCAGCCTCCTCCTTCTCAGCTTTCTAGTAAGGGATTTCTTTAGCCATAGAGAGGAAAAGCCCACTGTAGTCAGCCTTTCTGGGGCATTCCACACTAACAGCCAGTAGAGACTCACCAGCCTAACATCATCTAAGTATAACACTGCTTTCTTTTGCTGAACACTACGACCTCTTATGGAAGGCCAAGAAGTGGCTGAGGGGCTTCCTGCTCACAGCAGTTTCACAAAGCTATCAGTGGTATCCTGGGACAGCTGCTACTTACTGTCCAGGAGTGAAGCACCATGCTGATGACATCTTCCATTCCATTTACCTTGGTGGCCAGTAGAATCATCTGAACAGCAACAAGGACTTATTGCCATGGGACACCCCTGGTTGTCAGTGGTGCTCTAATCCGTTCAGAAGTAGACTTTCATAATCTTGTTTTCTGCTGACATTGCACAGCATTGTATGCCTCCAGCACTATCTTGTGCTATTGGTCATTACCATTTATCTAGCATTAAAAATGTCATTCCCTCAAAGAAAACTATTCCAAAGACAGGCTGGAAAAATGTCTAGTCAGTGTTTCCTCTTCCCTTCCTTCCTGTCAGGTATGGATCAAAGCTCTCCACTCCAGTTGAGAGATATTTCTGGCATTCTGCTGATATTATGACCATGTTAGGCAAAGTTCCTCCAAAGCGATTGGTATCATTTTATCTTTGACCTGCAAAAAAGCAGAGGATAGACTGAACTAAGAGTAATCACAGAAATTATTTTTGTTGAGCCTCAGCCCCAAAATTCCAGAATTTGCAATTGTGTGTGAAGAGTCACTGGCGTTGTAGCACCCAGCATATGAGCAGATGCCAGACACTTGTACTGAGGCTTTCCCAGTATCTCTGGGCAGTGCAGTCACAAATAAATAATTAACTTTGTTACCCTGTGGGATGAGGATGTATATGAACAACTTACAAAGCAGTTCTTACCTATCTCTTAACACGATGACATAAAACCTATATAAGATTAAGGCCTTGAATGCATGGCTATGCTTTAAATAAAGCTTGTACCATATATCAATGTCTATGGGTTTTTCTACAAAAGATCATTCAGGAAAGTTAAGATAAATCAAATAAATCTGTGATGATAATGCATGTAGGTTAAAATGCATTAAATTCCTGCATGGAGATTTTCACTGAGAGGCAAAGTGGTCTGACTTTACTGTAAAAGAGGATTAAACTACCATGAACTAAGGCCATTTTCCTTTTGAATTAGATCATCCACAGAGAAACTTAAAGCACTCCAGGTTTTGTGCACTTAAATTCACATTTCCTTCATTTGTCTGAATTTTCCTACAATTGGAACAAGACTTGGTTAAACAAAAATCTCCCCTACTGTATTTCTGTCTGATATTAAAACACGTTACCAGTTTACTTGGTTTACAAATATTTTGTAAAAACCAGTTAAACCTGTTTTGCAAATAGCAGAACCAATATCATCCCTTTGTACTGCAGAGGAAAATGACAGCAGCAGGTACAGAACCTGGGACACCAACTTCATTGCTGGCACTAAGCTGTTGCTAATCTTGAAAAGCAAACAAAGAAACAAAATTTTAATTCATTGGTACATCCCACCTGAAAACATTTCCTTAGACATGAAAAGACAGACAAGGGCAGTCTCATGGGACAAGGTTGTGATGGAAGGTGTCTGGCAACTTTGTCCTCTAGAAGCCTGAGCTCGGCAGGCATAGCCCTGGGGTACCCCCTTATCTCTGAAGAGAGGATACATTTTTAGAGGTTAAGATGCACTCTGAAATTTACCTATCCCAGGCTCACAGATGAAATGCTAACTAATGAACAAGGACAAGCAAACACTTTCTCAGTCTGATACTGACTCAAGTGTTAGTTTATCCAAATGATAAATTTTACACTTGATTAAAAGGAAATTGATACAATCCACGGTCCTGAGTATTGGCAGGTAATTGAGGCGCAGCAAACAAAAATGCAAAGAAAATAAAGCACAAACATATTAAACAAATATTCCTCTTGATTGCTAAAAAGCAGTTTGGCTTCACGTGTGTCAGGGAACAGAGAGCACTAACTTCAATACAGAAAAAGCAAGTAATTTTTAAAATATTGTCCTTATCCAGTTTTTTCCACAGTAGTTATAGGCATATATCTGTAATACA
>NW_010298995.1:0-10963 GCF_000700745.2 Antrostomus carolinensis | reverse complement strand
CTGAGCTACTAACATTGACAGTGGAAAAGTTTAAGTGAAATCTAACACAGACAGATGTTGAGCGTCTGTACTTCATTTTTTATTATCTCTTTGTTATTCCTCGACCTTCCCAAAAAGGAGAAAGGATCTGCCTACCCAAACATGGTAGTAGCTGCCAGGCCCACTGCTGCCCTCACACCTGCAATCCAGATGTCAGCTATGGCAGCAGCTCTGAGCACCCGATGCAGAGGCAGCAAATTTGCTGCCAGTGGTCCCATTGGAGAGCTCTGGAAACTGCTGTTACTCTGACTCCAAGCAGGTTATGATTGTCTCCGTCATGCATCTTCAAATAATCAGTGTCAAGACTAGGTTCACGTAGACTAGGCTTTTACACCACTTCGCTGATGAAAACTTGGGATAGTTTCTCTGATCTCTGCAATGCTACAGTGATCTACATTAGTTTAAACAAAAAACAGATCTGAGAAGAGAATCCAGCATGAATTCAGCAAAAAGAATTAAACTGGAAGCAAAAGACTGTATTCCTCAAGAACTAGGAAGTATGCTTCGCTCCCATGTGCTAGTAGAATGTTTTAAAATTGCTCAATCATCCCCTACGAGAAAATAGGAGATTCAAATCATTTTCCTTACAAATCTCTCCTTCATCAATGCACAAGCCACCCCAGAAAGAGCACCCCCTAGAATTCCCACAGATATAAAACCTTTCATACTAGCTTATAAAACAGATTTTTACTTGCTTTTTGCACCCAATGTGCTGAATTGCACTTTACACTACATTGTGTGTACTTTA
This sequence comes from Antrostomus carolinensis, assembly GCF_000700745.2. NCBI lineage: Eukaryota > Metazoa > Chordata > Aves > Caprimulgiformes > Caprimulgidae > Antrostomus > Antrostomus carolinensis. The sequence goes on along the minus strand of NW_010298995.1, from coordinate 10,176 downwards.
TTACTTATAATTTAAAGATTTATTTAATCTCTAGCTGAAAAATTCCCTGAGGATTCTGGAAAGCAAATTCTGTCAGCCTGAAACTCCCAGCCCTGTCACCCTGTGCTTCTATCTTACCTCGCTTGAATCTCCTTCTACGTCCCACCACCTTGCAGCCAGTTATCTTGAGGGACAGTGCAAGAGCTCTGCCCATAAGGGGACAGCTCCTTGTCCAGGCTGTCCCTGCTGCTGGGGACACTGCAAGCCACAAGGGTTCCCATCCTCTTGACCCATCTTTCACCAATGGAGCTTGAAATGGGAACAAACTAAAATGTTCAGCCTGAACTGCAAAACGTACATGTGCCAGGTACTTCTGTCTGGCACAGCTTGAATCTTCTGCATCATGGAGAAACATCACTCGAGGGCATGCGTGGCTGCAAGGGATCAGTCATTCAATGCATACTGCTCCTGCTAAACTTTTTTCAGCATCTGCACTGCTCTATGATTATCTGAATGCCATTCAGTCTACCTCTAACTTGAGTTGCCTAAGTATATTTGCATGTATATTGTAAGCATTATACTAAATGAGATGGGACTGCCTGTGTAATCATGCCATGACTTTCCCTTAGGGAAACCTGGTAAAATTATGTTCCATTACATTTGTAAAATACTACCTATTAAAAGCAGGAATAAAACTTTTATGCCCATGTGAAACAAAGCAGAAAAGAGTCTCCATCCTTTTACTTGTATCAATTTTGATATGAAGGAAGCATTTTCCAGGCAAGCAGAGATTCTGAACTTAAGTATCGTGTGCTTTTGGCTTCGATTATTTGACAGTTATGCCTCTCCAAAATTCTCTATTTTCTTTCTTTAATAATATAAAACAACACAGAACAAAACTAGTTCATCTACCTTGAAGAGAACAGACAACTTTGGAAAAATCTTTCTTGGTGAATTTTTCTTATTTATTATTGTTTGTGCCATGAAAGAAAGAAACTGTTCCTACTGTACTGTTTGGTGTTCTTTACTCCTGCTGCTGGTGAATTCATTGTTTTAATTCCTTGATGCTCTGGCAAACTTTCAAGTATGTCATGGGAGAATTTTAAAAATGAAGCATTCATTTAGAAGTCACATAGTGGTGATATATATACAGAGCTTCAATTTAAACCATTATTGCATACCATCCTTTTCCTTTTATAATAATCCATTAAATGCTTTCAACTATGGAGAAGGAATAGCAACCTGTAGAACTGAATGGAGCCCAGATGACCTATAAAATACATCCTGTCTCACTGCCTAACTATATCCAGCTCATCTCTAATGGTTGCTATTGTTATTCTACCATCCAGACAACCACACATATCAATTATATATTCTTCTGGGTCACGAAGCCATTTCCTTAGTCAACATTTTTGTCTTAATGCATGATGCTTTTTCTTCAACTGGTGTACAAAGTTGAAGGTCTCAATATTAAAAAAAATATTACCTTTTCTTAAACTGTGTTGATAATCAGAAAGCAGCTTCATGAAAATCAGAAGATACAGCTTTTTGAACTATTGAGAAGTGTGTGTTTAGACTATATATTGTCTTTTCATTACACCAAATGTGTTAGGTAGTACTTTGTGTTGTAGGTGAACTTTTACTATATTGGTACCTGGCAGCACAGCTATAATTAAATGTCCTTTGCCTTCTCTACTTTATGACACTTACAATTCAGTCATCTTAATTGAACTTTCCTTAGCATTTAAATGGCTGACTCAAAAGCAAAACTTCTTTGCTGTGAAACAAACAAAACCTACATTATGGACTGTCAGTGACGTTTTTAGAGTCTAACTTATGTTTGGCTTTTTTTTTTTTTAATTATCACGATGACAAAAGTTTCAAATAATTCTATTTGAAGTAAGGCTAAGACAGCTACCCACATTAAAATTTTTGCAGACACTATTCTCATAAACAAAGCGCTCACTATTAAATTTCCAAAGGGGTAACGTCATTTCACTTTCCTGGTTGACAAAATAAGTTAAATAGTTTGCAGAAGGTAACACATCACTTCCAAGGGATTCTTACACATCATATATATCCTTAAAATATTTGTGTGCTTGAAAAGTTAAAGTGCAGGTTTTAAAACTCAAGAAAATGAGAAAATCCAGGGTAATGCTCCTGAAGCTTCCTCAGCAGGACATGATACCCAGGCCTCAGCTTTACCCAGCTGCAAGATTTCACGATGCCCCAGCAGCAGCCAGCATCTGCAGCAGGGCCTCATCAGTACTCCCAGGGACTGGAGGTACATACCCAACCCAGGATCACTCACTGGAGTGCAACCTGCCTCAAGAAGATTGCTTCCAGAATTAGGATTATTACACCAGAGATGCCATATGAACATCAAGTTCAAGACTAAGTTAGCGGAACAACCTCCTGCAGCAAAACTGTTGTATTATCATCATTTGCAAGCTCTAGTCTCAGCAGCCTTCCCAGCACAGAGACAGTTTTGCTGGCTACCAGATTAGGCTTTTCTCCCACAGGCACATAGGGGACCACAACAAAATCATGGTATATTCAAGCAATGCAAACTGACCTACTGAAAGTCTGTATCTTATAGCTGGCTAAGTAGCCCCACAACCCAAGGTACTGTGAAAACATCCATCTACTGGCAGACACACACATCTGCCAAACTGGAAGAAATCCATGGATTACTACAGAGAACCAAAAATTTATTTGTGTGTGTGTATGTACACATGTGAATGTTCACATTCATATAAATATGCAGTCAAATACACACACACTAGCAGGCACAAACTTAAACAGAGACCTGCTGCTTCTCTGCTACTGTTTTCTCCGTCCATAGGCAGCTTTCTCAGGATGGTGTTGTGGTCAGAGGCTTGTGCACACTTATCAGGGTGAGCTCTGCTCTGTTCCACTCTGGTCCAGCCGCATCCTCATATGCCCTGTCCCTGCTGCCATTCTCATTTGGCAGATCCAGCTGAACTCGCTTGTATAAAGCAGCTCTTCCCTTTGGAGACTTGTGATCAGGGGTGTGGGATCATCAGCCAAATGCTTTAAAAATATTTTCATGCTCTTCCTTTCTTTCTGGGGAAAAAAAGAAGAAAATAATAATTTCTGAAGCTTGCTTGGAAAACCTTGTCTTTTTCAAGCCAACATAGGCATGGAATACATTATCTTGACTCACTTGTCTTCTCGTCATGGTTCTTCCTTCCTCTGATAGCATCAGCCAGAGTAACCACATCTCTCCAAGGACATCAATATACAAAGTTAGCAAAGGGTTTCACACCATGTTTGAACACGTACAGTTTTCAGGACCAATCAATGTTCAACATTTAGCACCTGCGTTTTCCATCCTACAGACTTCAAGCGAGGGTCTTCAGCTATTGGGGGAGACAAGAGAGAACGGTAGTAGAGCCAAGTTAAGCCACTTCATCACCACACCATGGGGACCACGTTAATTCCCAGTCTCCCGTCCCTTATACCAAATCTGTGCCTTCACTCACCACTCACCAAGCACATTTTTAATGAAAACTCTGGTTTTATCCATATGAGACCAGAGGTAGCCTTACAGGAGAGCTGAAGTTCAGAGCTATGAAAACTGAGGGAAAAATATTATTTTAACATTGAGGTTTCTGGTTGGCCGTTTCAGTTTGTTTGTTTTTGGAGGCAAGGGGTATGTGCTAGGTTTAACTTTATTATAACTAAGCCTATATAAATGCAAATACTCTTTCTGTAGATGTAATTTCATAAAGCAAGACTACCCACAATCTTTAGCAGTGAAATTCAAGTGGCAACTGTGACAAGCAAAGAAAAATGAATGCAGTTAACTTCAGCCATCTTTGCTCATCTGAAAGCTTGTGTCAGTTCCTAAATAAGCTTTTCATTTTCCTATTCAGTCTGCTGATCTTTGTTGATTTACAGCATGAATGAGCATGGCATGCTGCAACTGGTAGAGTATATTTTTCCTAAATAATAAAACATTTATTGCAGACCCATCAAGCCTGCTAGTAGCTTTGAATTATTATTGCAATGAAGTGCCATGTTAACAACTCATTTACATTGTTGCAGAAGACTGCGTTAACACTATATGTAATTTAATCCCATTGAGGAGGGAGGACTCTAGAGCCGATGATAAATTACAACTTGATGATAGTTTTCTAATCAATCATTTCCCAAGATAGGGCTGCCTTCAAGTCCATCCTACCCCTCACCTTCCACAGCATGGCAATGGCAGCTGACCAAACCGTTTCTACATGATCTTTTTTTATTTTTTTCCACATCTTTCCACATCTTCTCCTCCTCAGCAAGCCTCAGGTTCAGGTCCTTCCTCTGGTGAAACAAGAAGGAGAAAGTCTATTTAGTTGAAAGGTGTTTTAGGAAGAAAAGCATCTGTTGGGCAGAGAGTGAGGTCAGTATTTTGGCAGCTATTTGAGGGCTCTGACCAACAGCTTCAGTGTTGGCCTGGGGTGGGTAACAGCTGCTTAGCTGAGGAAGTGCAAGAAGCACAAGCTGCCTGCAGGAGCATCAGTGTTGGGGTTCGGGGGTTTTGGCAGCAGCTGTGCTTGGAAGGAGCCCCTAACAGCAGGGCAGTGCTTAACACTGCCACTCACCCCGCTGCACTGTCCCAGAGAGAAGGGGAATATCACAGGATGAGATTTCTGCTGGAGCACTCACACATTTTGGGTAGCAAAATAAAAGTAATAATAATAATTAACAGTGAGGGAAAAAAAGCACCTAGGAAACACAGAATTCTCCAAGTACCAATCAGAAATAATCCTGTCCTTGCATATGTTCCTAAAATTGGTTGGATAGTACTGCAAAGCCTATGTAAGACAGTCATAAATAAACATAGATCAGCAAAACTTCCCTTCCCACAAAGTGAGAATAACTATGTGGATGTAAAAATTATACACAATGCTTGAGGAGTGATCCAAAAACCAGTGGTTTAATGGTGAGGATAACTATGACTACTTATACAGAGGAGCCTGCCTGGAGTGGGGTGATTTGATTTTTAATTGGGTAAAATAAGCTTGTATGGAAGCAAAAAGCATCAGTTATAAATGCACTGTAAGACAGTACCCAATTGATGTCCCTATTTTCTCTCCCACAAAATATGGGTTCAAGTTTACAATGCAAGCCTATGACACTAACATATAGAGGCAAGAGGTTTCTTCTCAGTCATGCTCTTCCATTATAGGTCTGGCAATCCATGTAGGTTTCATGTCAATTTTAACATCACAGGTCCTCAGCTGCTTCACAATCTTAAGGGTAAATGTTATTAAGCACTCACCACTAGATTTGTGCCTCATTAGTCAGAGACCATAGTCAGTTAACTCTTCTCTCTAACAGGATCCCCTTAGCATGGACAATACACTCCAAAACCTACCTTCACGTGAGTATCCTGCACCATGCAGCAATTGCCCTGAGGCTGCAGTGAGGCCAGAGCCAACACAGCAGAGGGAAGGAGAGGCTGTCCAGCACACAGGGGACATGTGTGACTGTCTCCACAGATGGCGGTGTGGTGTCAGGGTGTGCACAAGATACACCATCTCCACAATAAGCAGTAGGGCTGCTGCCACGCTGCCCTGCTGCTCTTCCATAGCTAGACTAGCTGTGTACAAGTGCTGCCAGCACAGCTGCAGCACCATGCCAAGACTACTACCCTGCCCTCAAAACAGGCTTTGCCAACCCAAAAAGGATGTGTAAGAACCCCTAGGACATTCTCATGTACATATGATACCCATGTTATTACAACATCTGGATTGTGATACCCAGGTTTTGGAAGCTTGCGGGCTTATGATTTATTTAAGACCAAGGGAAAAAAAAAAGTTTCAACAGTATTGTTTCTAGCTCCTAACATTTAGTTCTGCTATTTATGAGAAATAGGTACTTTTCTGAACATTGTTTAATTTAAATTGTGTCCAATGAGTCCAAATTCTTCCTGCATATCCTTCTATTTCGATACAGTAAGTTGCGAGACGCAACACGTTGCTAACTTCTTAAGCTCTCAGGTACTGTCAGTTCTGCAAATTTCAACCAAGTCTTGCCTAACAAATGCTTTGTACCACATCATCAGGCATCCAGTTCTTTGCTGAGATTATTCATTAATAATTTGATCTCCTCCATCTTTTTTAAAGACATTTCAAGGTAGGTGAAATTCTTAGTGTGCTAAAGCATTACTGTCGTTTTCTGAGTCCCTGAGAGTGCTCATAGTAGAGGGAAGATTTCTATTTCTTATCTACTAATTTCATTTGCAAAAACATTGGGTTTTGTTGGAGGTTTTTTCCTTTGAAGAGAAAACATTAGTTTCCTCTGTAGTGCTCCAGGATGAATACTGACTTTGTTCACTTGAAAAAGCCTTCTACTTCAGCTCCATTTTAATCTGCTTCCAGGGCCTGACTCTAAACCAGCAACATGCACATTTTCATCTTAAACTAAACAAGCCAGGGCCTCTTTCCTACCATCAGTTGCCTTATTCAGTCCAGCGACAAGAGCCAGATGTCGCAGGTACAGACACCACTTCCAACACACATTTACGTGCTCTCCTAACAAGCATTGGTGAGAGGGAACAGAGGCCATAAGAAAGCAGTAGCCACGTGGTAAGAACTGTGAAATGTGTCCCATTAGTTAGAGAAATAATCCTGCATGCAAAAATCATGTCGCTATTATTCAGCTAAAGTTGTATGGCTGAAAAATACAAACATAAAAACCCTACCCTACTGACAAATGGCATGTAATATGCTAATCTGACATGATTTCAATATCTCTTCCACATGAATATGCTTATTCTGCTTTATTTCAAATAAATCACCCAATTAGAGAAATTATTTGAACAGTAAGGCATAAATATCTGAGTATTCTTGTTTGCTGGTTGACTAGATAAGGAGTTAAACATCTAGAGGTGAAGTGGAGGACAATTAATGTACCAGCCTGCTTAATTATCATACAATGCCCACTTCTCAGGGTATTAGAGCTATTATGATCTACTTCTATGAATAAATGAGAATTTCAGCTCTCAGAGGGTAATGCAATAGTTTTGAAAATAATCTTTTTATGAGATTGTGGGTTTATCAGTTATGTTTTAGAGTCAGGATAAACACTTGTGTATCATAGGATAAGAACTTAAAACAGCCTTGTAATTTTAATTTTTGTTCTCATGTTGTTTTAGTTCACTTTTTCTATGCCCTGGAAAACAAAGGAAGAATCACTCTGCTTTTTCAGGTCTTCTCCTTTAAAAAACATTACCAGAAAATTAATATCCAAATACTGATACAAATATTATTATAAACAATTAATGATTTGGACAATACAAATTCTGCATAAATTGTTTTCCAATGCAACTGAATACCCACTGAAAGTAGTCCTGATGACACTCAATGGTGCTGAAACACTCAAGGTTAACTCAATCACAGTTTTGTAGACAAAGACAAAAGGACATTTCTTTTATGATTTCACATGATCTACTAAAGCATTTGTTTTAATTCAATTTCATATTAATATATATATATATACACACATAAATATATATATATATTCTTTCTTGGATATTTTGACCCAAATTCTTTGAGTCCCTATCAACAGAATTGCTGATTTGCTCTACAGCTGCCAAGTTTCAGAGTTTCATAGTCATCTTCCCAGCAGACAGAACAAACCTAAATATATGAGAGTTTTAAAGCAGCCTGACCACAAAAGAAAGCTTTAGGATACCCAAATAGTGGACCATATGTGATATCAAATGGGCAAGCCATTAGCATCAGCTGTGAACATATTGTACCAACTGGGAATGAAAATAAAACATTCAACTACCAACTGTTATAATCTGTAAATAGTCAGACCAATTCCTCTGGGCTCCAAAGCTATATGAATAGGGTGACTCATTGGGGCCACATTGTCCTGTTCATAGGTAATGCAGCAGATTTGCTCCTGGGGGGGGAAGGAGGGAGTGGCGAAAGAAACTGTGGATATTAAGATCTGATATCAGAGACAGTCCTCGTATGTTAAAAGACTCCTGGGCTTTTTGAAACTGTATCTTAAGATTGCACATTAAGGATAACAGAACAGAGAATTCTTTTGAAGCAATTTTTCTCTGTACAATGTGCAGCACCAAAAAAAAAATTCTCTTTGAAAATTATGTTGAGAAACTGGCAGAACACTAGAAAATTTATAGGGGGCACCAAACTGCTGAGAATTCATTGTACAGCTGGCAAATGCACTCCTACCTACTAGTTGCTTCACATTTAATAATGCATGTTATGAACAGATGGATAGAATGTCAATAAGGCTCTCTGTATCATCAGTGGTAATGAAATACTGGACTTTGAATGCTTAATAGCACCGAAAACAAAAAGCCTGGAGGAAATTTGTCAATGTCATGCATGCAATACTTTAGCAGTGCTTTAACACTGTTAGTGTGAGGCCATATGTTTCTTCTAACAGGATCTACTGTAGCTGGGTGCCAAAAAAAGTTTGACACTTTTTTCTTTTTTTTTTTTTTTTTGCTTTTAACTCTTACAGCATGGTAAGAGCAAATACCCTGTGAATCAGTCCAGCAGAGTAGTCAGCAGAAGTGCAATATCATTACTCTTTCTATTCCATCTCTCAATGGGAAAAAAAATTTAAAAAATTTAAAAAAGCTAAGGAAAACTTGCTAGCAAACCATTGCTCTTTATATCTGTTTTACAAATACAGTTGAAAGTAATCTCTTGGAGATTAAATATAAAGTCACTGAATTGTCTGTATTAAGCAGTAAATCTCATTGTCAAGGGCTGTGGAAGATGTGAATCTGGAAAATATTATAAGTGTAAGTAAAGAAGAAAATATACATAGCAGTGTCTAGAAATCAGACACAAAAAAAGGAATAAAATAAAAATTCTCTTAGGCAAATTATCTTACACAAACATCAGCTAAAATATCTAGGGAGAACACTTTGGAATAGTCAAAAGAAAGGATTGCAGAAAGCTGCCATTCTGAGACATAAACCTGGAAATAAGCACATCAGGCACAGGCCTTCCCTGTGAAACAGCAGCCTGGTAGGCAGCAGCACCTACAAAGGCTACAAGGGCACCTGGAGTGGCATTTCCACCCTGCACACTTCTTAGGGAAACTTTGTGCTCAAAACTTCAGAAGGCAGCAGAGGGCTGTGGCAGGTAAGCCTCTGAAGCATGGAGATCTCAAGTTCAACAGTACAGCTGGAATTCTAAGGATTGTATGTCAGCAGAAATCAATGTGAGTTTAAGTATTGATTCTGGGAGAACAATTAGACAAGTTCTGGATGTCTAACAGTCTGAAAAATCCCTGGGAAAGGCTCAAGTTCTTTGAGCAGAAAAACACTACTTTGCCTTGTGACTTAACCACAAGTGCCCAAATTCCCTATCATTCCCTTCTTCCCCACACTGCCTCTCCAAAACCTTCCTGGGCTGCTCCAGTGTCACCCAGCCATGATGCCCTCAGATACACATCATACTTGTTAGCCAGGACACCCAGAAGCGCCCCAGCTGAATTCAAAGCCACCACGCAGGGCCATTGTGGGGTGACAGTATCTTTGGGACTTCTACCACCACTAGACTTAGCTGTGAAAATGTCCATTGTGTTCAAAAGTAATTAAAGACAGAGACAGACGGTATTTCCTTAGAAAACCAAGCTAGAAAAGACAGTCAAATACCATGCAAGCCATTTCAATTTTCCTTTTCTGCAAGCCAGAAGAATCTAAGTTGCATTAAAAAGAAAACAATTTTTTCCAGCTGCCTACAGTAGGTGGTCCATATAGCACCAGTATCCATCAGCACACAGCAGGAGACTGCTACTGCTTCCCTTCTGCAGCAGGGGAAGGGTGCACAGAGAAGCAGAGCCTGTGTCTCAGTGCCAGTAATGCACCAACTTGCCTGCACTCAGCTGGCATAGGCTGGCCCTGCTTCTGCAACCCTGAACTACACAAAAACTACACAGGACAGGCCTACACTAGGAAGTCCACCCGAGAACTTGCTACAGCACTCTGCAGTTAAAAGCATGGATGTATATTAGTTTCTCTTAAGAGAAGCAGCCAAAATTCAACACAGGATTTGTAAACCAGACCTCAGACTAGAGTAGAGCATCACCCTCCTTCACTTGCCTTCTGTTTCCCTGGAAATATCGGGAGCCCCAACCACAGCAGTTGCACTTAACAAAAATGAAATCACAGAATCACAGAATGTTGGG
>NW_010298994.1:0-1525 GCF_000700745.2 Antrostomus carolinensis | reverse complement strand
TGAACCTGATCTTCTCCTACACTGGGCAGTTTTTTTGTTCTCCCGGAACCTTTCTTGGTTTTCTAGGACTTGGGCAATGTATCATGAGCTCTTGTTGGTGAAGACTGAGGCAAAAAAGTCATTGAGCACCTCAGCTTTCTCAATGTCCCTGGTGACCAGATCTCCCGTTACCTCCCTGAGAGGGCCCACATTTTCCCTAGTTTTCCTTTTCTCCCCAGCATACCTGTAGAAGCTTTTTTTGTTGCCCTTGACATCTCTGGCCAAATTTAATTCTATCAGGGCCTTAGCTTTCCTACCCTGATCCCTGGCCACTTGGGTAATTTCTCTGTATTCTTCCTAGGCTACTCATCCTTCCTTCCACCCTTTGTAGGCTTCATAAAAATAAAAATATTAAAAACACCACCACTGTATGGATAATGGTAGAAGTCCCTGTAATTCAGATTGTGTCCAAACAGTGAACTCGGGAGCATTCCCATCTCTGGATCAGATCACCTCTCTCTCTCTGCCTCTTCCCTCCAGGAATGTACCCCATGGTACCTGACCAACCAGGTCCCTGAAGAGGTCAAAATCTGCTCTCCTGAAATCCACGGTGGTGAACTTATAGTGCACCTTCCTCACTGCCCTAAGGATCTCGAATTCTACCATCTCATGGTCACTACAGCCAAGGCTGCCCAAGAGCTTCACATTCCCCACTAGTCCCTCCTTTTTGGTAAGAACAAGGTCCAGCATGTCCCCTCTCAGTTCCTCGACCACTTGGAGAAGGAAATTATCATCCATGCATTCCAGGAACTGCCTTGATTGTTTGTGCCCTGCTGCGTTGTCCCTCCAACAGATGTCGGGGTGGTTAAGTCCCCCACGAGGACTAGGGCTTGTGAACGTGAGGCTGCTCCTGTCTGCCTATAGAGGGTCTCATCTTCTCGGTCTCCCTGGTCTAGAGGTCTGTAGCAGACCCCCACTGTAACATTCCCTTGCCCTGCCTTCCCTTTAATCCTGACCTATAAGCTCTCAGTTAGCTCCTCATCCATCTCCAGGTGGATCGATACACTCCATCGGATTGTTGACATAGAGGGCAACACACTCTCCTCCACACTCCAGCTGGTTGTTGACATAGAGGGCAACACCCCATCCTCATCTCCCCTGCCTGTCCTTCCTGAAGAGCCTGTAACCTTCCATTCCAACACTCCAGTCATGGAAGCCATCTCACCATGTCTCCATGATGCCAATCAGGTCGTAGCCCTGCAGGCGCGTACACATCTCCAACTCCTCTTGTTTATTCCCCATGGAATACTATGCATTAGCATAGAGGCATTTCAGTTGGGCCCCCAGTGAAATTGACTTTGACTTGCTGGCTGGAGCAGCTGGAATCTCATTGTGGTGCTCTTCAGGCATGTACCTCCCAGAGTTACTACCAGCAGGCCCAGTTATATCCCCTTCCCCCTTCCAATCTAGTTTAAAGCTCTGTCAATGAGCCCCGCTAATTCTTGCTCCGGGATGCTTTTCCCCTTCTGAGACAGGTGTGTCCCAT
>NW_010298993.1:51698-63591 GCF_000700745.2 Antrostomus carolinensis | reverse complement strand
ATTGGTCAAGCATGATTTCCCCTTAGTGAAAGCATGTTGACTGCCCCTGATAACCTTTTCTTCCAACTGCTTAGAGATGGTATCAAGAATGAGCTGTTCCATCACCTTCCCAGGGATGGAAGTGAGGCTGACTGGCCTGTGAGTTATGTGGATGTGTGATACAGAAAGAGTTCTCATTAATCATAGCGTAATATTGGTTGACCTTAATAAAAAGCTATGCTTTCATGTGAGCATGGAAATATGGAATAACATATTTATGCCTTATATTAAATCAAAATCAATTATGATAGTGTTCTTTCCCAGGTTAAAATAGAAATTATGAATCTATTAGTTGCTTTCAATACTGAGGGAAAGATTTTACATTTTTATGTATGTGATAGCCCTTGGCCAGCAGCCAACACAGCCGTTCACCCACTTCCCCCCCACCCCAGGAGATAGGGGAGAGAATTGGGGGCAAGGATTAGAAGGCTTGTAGATTGAGATAAAAACAGTTTAATAATAGAAATAAAAGAAAACTTAAAAAAAACCAACTAAATAACTAATTTTAAAATAGTAGTGATAATGATAACAATACTAAAATATGCAAATGAGTGATAACCCAGTGCAACTGCTCACCACCCACTGATAAGCCCGGACTATTCCCGGATAACAATCCCGTAGGAACAACAATCCTGAACCGAAACCACGATCCTGGAAGAACGAGAGCCTGAGAGCAAAACCCGTGCAAATCCACCCCTCCTTTCCGGTCAGCCCTGGTTAATACACTGACATGACGGGATGTGATATGGAATATCTCATTGGCACATCCAAATGCCAGTTGGGGGTTTGCTATTCACTGCACTTCTCCCTCCCAGTCCAAATGCAGCTGTGAACCAGCCAAACACGGTGGCCTTGAGCTCCAGCGGCAGCTAAGAACATTAGTACCTTTACCAATGATGTTCTCATAGCAAGTCTGACCTGAAACCAAAACATGGCTCTTCTAAATACTGAGAAGAAAATTAACTCTATCCTAGCAAAACCAGGACAATGTAAAACTATAGAAGCTTTCCATTTTAAGTGCATATTAGTCCTGTTTCAGTAGTATCATTTTAATTTTCAACACGTGATCCAGAGGACTGAATGCTGGATGGCCTCTGTCCCACTCCTTGAGCGATGCTTTGTTTAGACAGACTTCTTCATTTTGGAAAGGTACAAATACCATGTTGAAATGATGCTTCATTTGTTGTAAAGATACTTCAGGTGGACCTGTTTTAAGTAACCGTTTTGATGTGTGCAGGAAAATCGTTTTTTTCTTCCACTATGCTGTCTTTGTCAGGAATAAAGAGGCCGGTGGGTGGCAGAGCAGCACATCGCAGGGCAGGAATCAACCAGCACAGGCGAAGAACGGGCGAGCTCAGGCTGAGGCACAAAGTGCCACGTGAAACATGATTCTTAAATGCATCTGTGCGTTCGGGATTCAAAGAAAATGGTAATTTGCACTGAGCATCCAGTTTATTTCGTCATTATTCTGAACTGGCTGTCTTACTTTCAAGTAAATAATCTTTTTTAAAACGTAACTCATTATTTTAAAATAATTTCTTCTTTCCACATCTTACCTGCTTAATGAGACAAAAAAGGTAGGCATAATAGTAGGTTTCCTGAGAATCTGAGGCAGAAAAATACTGTGAGATACTGTTTAGGCTGTATCTTCTGAGGAATTGTTGTGTACAGCATAGCATGAAGCCTTCTAACTGGGAGACTATGTAGCCAATCTTGGTTTTGTGTGCTGAGCAGAGCAGATTGAAGGTTTTCCCAGATGTTTTCTGGCATTGGAGCATTGGATATTAAATTAAGCACTGATTTCCCTGAATCAAATGAAATTTTTGTGTTAAACCCTGAAAATACTAGTTTTTAAACACTGAAAACACTAGTTTTTACACAATCCCATCTGTACAACTCCAGGAGGAATATTTTTAGTGTAAAGCCACATTTTCACAAAAAAGCCCAAAACCCTGCTCTAGCCTTGAACCTTAAAATATAAGAGGTTCTTTCATATCTTTACGGCAGGCAGCTTACTTTCTGCAGCTCCCAATTTCTATGGAAAACAGTAGTTTGTGTCAGTGTCTGTATTTTTCTTTCCTCATCTCACTTGAAGACTTTTTAGTTGTTCTTTCTCCTCTTCTTTATACTGAAATATGTGGTACTTCACAGGGTGCTTAAGTAGCAGAGAGGAATTTCAGTAGAAAGACTGAACTGTACACGTTTGAGGGAGTGAGAAAAAGCACCTTGTGTTTCCACAAATAAAAAAAAAAAAAAAAAAGATCATTTAATTGAGAAGTCTATCCTGTTTGGAAGAGAAATCAGTATTTAAAGAAGGAACAAAGGTACCTTTTTGTGGGGTGGAGCTCTGACATTGTCCTGTAATCTTCAAAAATGTCTTCACAAGATGTTTCTGTACAAAAATTACCATGAAGAACAGTATCTTTGCCTTACACCAGCCCTGTAGACAATTGCAGTACACAGCCTGCAGCCCTCAAAGAAAGATTGCCCAGGTGCAAGTGGAAAATGCTACAGAAATTCCAGTTGTCAACATAAATCATCATCAAAAACACATCTTAGTAAAACAATTTCACTAATGCAGTGTGATTTTTACCCAAGGTTCATTTCTCAAGATTGTTTCAGGAGGCATTAAAAAAGGATACTGGCTTTATCTCTTCCAGTGCTGTAATATGTAAATTTCCAGTGATCCATGCAATAAGAAATCCACTTAGAGAGATCATTAGGAGCAAAATACACAACTGTTCTTGGAAAACAGCTGTGCCATGCAAGTATCCATGCTATATATTTGGGTCAAACTGTAACAGGAATTTCTAGTGTCACTGAAGTTCTAAAGAATCATTAAATTTGTAAACAGATTTTCCTGGTTTAATATAAACAAAAACTATATTTAAGCAAGGAACCAGCAAAATAATAAGAAAAAAGTATGGTAAAAACCCTAGAGATAAGAAAAAATGTGTTTATATCACATCACATATCCTATCACACTATACTATATTAATTATCTGAAAACAAACTCTGCACATATGACCTTACCAGCTGCCTACAGTTAGAGATGCAATGACTCAACTCAGTGATCAATCTGAGAGCAGAATCACTATGGGAGATCCTGTACAGAGTAATAAGTATTAATGACCAAAAAAGGGGACAGTTTAGAAAACATACTTTGATTTTCTTGGCTGGACAGAAGTCTCATTGTCACTCTGACTAACAAATCAAATGCATTAAGGTGTGTCTAACTCTTTTTGAGGGGAAGGATGCAGTCTTAGAGAGCCGCAGCAAAGTTTGTATTTTGAAACCAAGAATTCCCAAGTTAGTGTAGCTATAGGTGAAGATAGGTAACTAGTCCAGTAACCTGTATCTTACTTGCCAGAATTGCGATGCTTTTCACTTTAAAGAAGATTGCAATTAATGAAGCAAGACTTTGACTTCTGATGTTTGTCCTGGTTTTGCTAGGATAGAGTTAATTTTCTTCTCAGTATTTAGAAGAGCCATGTTTTGGTTTCAGGTCAGACTTGCTATGAGAACATCATTGGTAAAGGTACTAATGTTACTCGTTGCTGCTGGAGCTCAAGGCCACCGTGTTTGGCTGGTTCACAGCTGCATTTGGACTGGGAGGGAGAAGCGCAGTGAATAGCAAACCCCAAACTGGCATTTGGATGTGCCAATGAGATATTCCATATCACATCCCGTCATGTCAGTGTATTAACCAGGGATGACCAGAAGACGGGGGGATTCTCTCGGGGATCGCTCGGGCTCTCGCTTTTCTGGGGTTTCAGTTTCAGGGCTGTCTCAGCTCCGGGATCACTGGCTGGGACAGTCTGGGCATTGGTCAGTGGGTGGTGAGCAATTGCACTGTACATCACTCATTTGTATATTCTATTATCACTGTTGTTATCATTATCATTTTATTTTAATTAGTAAATAGTTTTTATCTCAACCTGTGAGTCTCATTGCCCTTTTCTTTCCAATTCTCTCCCCTACTGCCTGAGCGAGGGAGAGGGACAGTGAGAGAGCAGGCTGTGTTTGGCTGCAAGCTGCAAGCCAAAAGGGGTGAGTCCACCCAAACCACCACATTCCACTTACATTAAAGAGTCCTCAAAGTCCTGTGAGAAGGGAGGCACACTTTTTTGATTAAAAACCTACAAGATCTGATTTGCAGTTCAGTTAAGAATTTTATGCCACCCACTTTCACACTGTAGCACCACAATTAGCATACCTTACAATGAAGCACATAAAGAAAGCCTATAACATGAAGCCAGAGAAAACAAAAATCCTATCTAAAAATAAGCATTTATTGAGGAGTGCAGGCCTACTGAAAAGACTGACATAATAGAAATGTGTCCCTCCAGTAATCTCATGGCTTAAAAATTATTTGCATATCATCATCTGCCATTGCCAATGCCAAAGATAAGCTGCCATGACATTTCAGTTGTCCTTTTTCACTCCCTGATTACCTTTTGGCCACTTAAAAAGCCTTCAATATAAAAATTTAAAAAAAAAAAAAAAAAAAAAAAAAGCTTTGGCCCATATAATATCATACTGCACTTTGTAAAAGTTGCACAAATATTCTTTAATTAACCCATACAGCAGAATTCAGAGGCAAGTAATTACTTGTATCACTTGCTATTTGAGAATGTGTAGCATCTGAGCAGGAGATTTTTAATTCCTAGCTGAGGACCTTGGTCCCTAGTTTGCAGATTCATAGTTGCATATCCAGTTTGTCAAGGCTAGAGATGCTCATACAATCAGTTTACACATTAAATATCAGAAACTTAATAAATTTTGCATGTAAAGCACCAAATGAATGTGCAAGGCTGCCTATGACTTGCTTTAAGCCTAGATAATGAAAATCAAGATACGAACCCCAACATTCCTATAGCGTTCATGTGTGTATTTCATTATCTTTCTGAGCTGACAAGCATTTTAATCTGTATTATGTAAACTGAAAAAAAGAGCTCTGTCTCTTCAATAAATGGCAATTATTAGCAGTGTTTCCAAAAGGGAAAAAATATCAGCTATAAATAGTCCAAAATGCTCTTCACCTTCAATTGTAACCCTTATTATCAGCATATACAGCTCTTCTTTTAACCTTCCCTGTGCTCTGTCATGTGAAATGAATAGGATAAACAAAAGTGCCTTTATATTATGTTTCAGGAAATTTGCAGTAAGGTTCCCTAAGGCTGTTAGCTAGCCAGTCTGGAATATCAAAAACAAACCTCTGTGTGACATGCAGAACAGATTCAATAGCTTTTGTCAACTGTAGAACAGGCTGTGACTAAAGTCTACTGCAGAGATCCTGTTGAAGGGCTGACAGAAAGTTTTTCCTTGGAGCTGGGCAGCAGGATTAAAAGAGGGACACCCCTGGGAGAGCACTTTACCATTTTGGTAGCTGTTTCAAATCTGAGTTGGGTTTTACTTTGTCAAACCAAGCCTTGTTTACATCTATAGTAGTACATAAAATTGTCCAGGGGCCATTCTCTGGCACTAAGGAAAACAGGCATGGCCTGGCTTAAATCCTTGCAGCTAAGCCCTCTTATCCTCCAGAGTAGTTTATCTTCATCTGTACGGCCCTTTGAGAACAATTAATATCCTATGGTTATTCTAAGGCATGCCAAAATACTGCTTTGGAGAGAGCTAGCTGGTGGTGACCAGAACTGTGCTCTAGATCTCATGCCGATGTGCAGACACACATGCCCCAGCCTTGTTATGTGTACTAGATTTATGGTAAACTTTTTGGCCCAGATCCTACTCTGTAAGTGAAAATAGCAGATAGAGTGGTTGCAGTATATATAGTGAATATAATACATAGTTCTTTTTTTTATCCTTATTTTTTAAAGTGTAAGCTAAGAAAACAAATGTAAGAAGTAGCAACAACTACTAATCTTTCCATTTGTAACCTTTATAGTCAGACTGAATGTCATAAGACTGGCAACAAGAGCTTTTCAAAATATTTTCCCAGGGTAGGACCTATTTGGCTTTAAAGAGCAGAAGTGGATAACTTTCCCTGTTAAAAAACCTCAAGGCAATCTTGCACAATTTTGGTGTATTAAACCAGAATCTTGTGGACATATACAAGATTTCAGATGGGGATATGGGTTCTTGCATAATAAATTCCAGCCTCTGACAATGAACATTTTCCCCCCACCTTTTGCAGATCTTTAGAAATAGTCCCTAGATCTTCAAGGTTAAAATAATCAATAGAATAGTATAGAACAGAACAGAACAGAATAGAACAGAACAGAATAGACTAGACTAGACTAGACTAGACTAGACTAGAATAGAATAGAATATTTAAGTTGGGAGGGACCTAAAACAGTCATCTAGTCCAGCTGCCTGACCACTTCAGGGCTGACCAAAAATTAAAGCATATTATAACATATTATTATTGTCCAAATGCCTCTTTTTAAGGCACTGACAGGCCTGGGGCATCGACCTCCTCCCTAGGGAGCCTGTTCCAGTGTTTGAGCACCCTCTCGGTAAAGAAATGCTTCCTAATGTCCAGTCTGAACCTCCCCTGGCACAGCTTTGAACCATTCCTGCACCTTCTGTCCCTGTCCCCAGGGACTCAGGAAGCTGTAGAGAGCCATGAGGTCGCCCCTCAGGCCCCTTCTCTCCAAACTAGACAAACCCAGAGTCCTCAGCCGCTCCGCACAGGACGTGCCTTCCAGCCCTTCCACCAGCTTTGCTCCCCTCCTCTGGACACAACCAAGGGCCTTCATGTCCTTCTTAAATTGTGGGGCCCAAAACTGCAGACAGGTGAGGCTGCACCGACACTGAATACATTGGGACAATCACCTCTTTTGACTGCCTGGTTACGCTGTGTTTGCTGCACCTCAGGATGCAGTTTGCCCTCTCAGCTGCCAGGGCACACTGCTGACTCACATTGAGCCTGCTGCCAACCAGCACCCCCAGATCTCTTTCTGCGGGGCTGCTCTCCAGCCACTCCTCTCCCAGTTTATACTTGTGCCTCACATTACTCCATCCCAGGTGCAGAATCATCCCATTGATAATTGTCCAATGCTCCAATCTCTCTAGATCCCTCTGCAAGGCATCTTATTCCTCAAGAGTCAACAGCACCTCCCAGGTTGGTGTCATCAGCAAACTTGCTAATGGTGCAGTCAACTCCAGCGTACAGAGCATTGACAAACATATTGAAGAGAACTGGTCCTAGAAGTGGCCCCTGAGGAACACCACTGGTGACCAGTCACCAGCCAGAGGTAGCCCCATTCACGACAACCCTTTGAGCCCTGCTGTTCAGTCAGTTCTTCACCCAGTGCACCATGCACCTTCTCATCTCACAGCTGGACAACTTGTCCAGAAGGATGCTGTGAGGGACAGTATCAAGAACCTTACTAAAATCTAGAAAAAGTGCATCCACCATTTATGATTAAACACTTACAATCAAACCATTTAGAGCGTTAGGAACTGACTTTTGAAAGTTAGCAATACAAAGAAACCCTCATGAATTCATCACCCATCATGTTTTGTTAGGGTTTTTTTCTGATGTGCTGGGAGGAGGGTCTGACAATATTTATTCCAAGTTGCTTAGCTTTGATGTGTTTTTTCTCAAGGAGCCGTTTAATATCTGACTGTTCTTTATTGTTTTTCATATATTTTACTGACCAAACAGATGCTTTCAGCCAATCTAAACACTCACAGAAAGATTTTTTGTTGGTGTTCATGCTGAAAGGGAATACGGTGTATATCTGTATGATTCAAGAATGGACAGACGTTGATTTAATCTCAGGCATTAACTAAGACACTGTGAGAAGTGCTGAAATACAGGACTCCAGAACACATCTCTATAGGAAATAAAAAGTCTTCAGCCATGACATAATAGAAATGGCTTTTCAGTGTTAGCAGTGGAGTTCCTTCATCAGCACTGTTCTCCATGCTTCCCTTGCATTTCTGCTTAAGCTGTCAGAAACCAGCAGGTTTCTTTCATATTTTCCCTTCAGAATAAGATTCTGGTTCTCCTATGCACTCCTCATCTGCAAAAAAAATTCCCTGATTGAAGTTGGGAGATGATTAAGCTACTGATGAAAGAAGGGCTTAAAAGCATAAATAGCAGCTTTTGTTATGTCACTCTGACCAACATACTAAAGCTCCTGGCAACATAAATTTCAATAACATACCATAGCACCTGGTATATTCCACTATCTTTAAAAGAGCCATCTTTCTCCACAGTGAAGCAGGCAGATGAAAACCTCTTTCAGAAAAGTAGTTCAAGACATTTTTCGATGCCTTTGAGGTCTGCTCCAGTGTCCCATTGCAAGGATTACGCTAAATAGGCCCAGTAAAACACTGAGAAAGGGAACCCAAGATCAAGGTCAATGTTGATACAGAAGATGATGGGAACTCTGTATCAGTGATCCAAGAAAATACGCATGCAGTTAAAACAAGGCACTCCCTAATTTTGGTCTCTTGTTGATCTGTTCTCCCTCTTTGATAGGACTGGTCTAACAGGAGCTCGTGGAAGTTTGAAGTGTTGCTCTTTTACTATTTTCTCCCCAGCTTTCTCTTTTTAACCTAAGTTCTGATATTTAGGTCCTCTGTCACGAGATACGCCACATGCCTGGAGAGGAAGAGCTACACAACAGCCCTGGCCCAAGATTTTTCTAGTGGGGCCTATGTGAGCGTAGCTCCTGGTAGGCTTTGCACAGCTGCAAGGCAGAGTGTGTTATGATCCTCTGTTGCCCTGAGTAGCCAGGCTGCCCTGTTGGTGGCCTACTGCACTTGGCAGCATCCACAGGACAGGGAGCAGGATGTGACCCTGCAAGTACCAGGATAACTCTGGGCAAGGCAGCAAATCTTTTTGTTTGTCTGCAGCTTTCAAGAAATAAGTTGGTATTCATGTGAGGTATAGGGAACCTTGTAAATCAAAAAAAGGCAAGGTCCTGGAAATGGAGACAGCATGTATGATGGATCCAGCTTCAGAATTACAGAATTATGGGACAGGAAATACAAGAAATGGAGAAAGAGGAGCATGCATGGGTTTGGAGTAATGGTTTAGAGCAAGGCAGGAGAGTGTGGGTAAGGGTAGAGGGTCTGAGACCAAAGCCTTAGTTTGGGAAGATGCAGCATACGCAGCTAGAGCTGATAGACAGTGCTTGCTTTTTTTCACAAATATCTGTGCAAGTTACATGGCTTAGCAGCAAGGCTTACTTGTCAGCAGGGAAGTAGCCCTTGAAAAGATTTTGCTCCCATGAAGTTTCGTCTAACCTTTCTCCCATTGTTGTGGCCAATGACCCAAATCAGGAGGAGAGATGATGAGCACTGCAGCGTGAAGCCCTGTAAAATCACAGCTATTTTATAAGAAAGTAGTCTGCGAAACACAAAAATAGAACAGTGACAATACAAGTAGAAAGAAAAGCTGTGTCCTTTAATTTTTCTGGATATGACTTCATGCTTAAGCTACAAGTTCATCAGAAAAAGTAATTTGTACCATGTAAAGCAGAAGCACTTGTGATGAAAGCAAATTATTTGTATGACTTTCATCTCTCTGCAACATCAGATCTTTCTTGCACTTATATCACCTTACTCTTCTGAATTACTTTTTGACCAGCAGGGTTTTTCCAGGGCAGATCTGCCATGATAACATTTTGTATTGACGTGTACAAATAATTTAGTTTTTGTGATAGTATCTCTTGAAGGCAAAGCGCACACAATGCTGGGTTGGGTTTTTTTTTTTCCATTTGCCTGGGTTTTTTTAGCAATGAATAAAATGCTGGGGAAAGTATGAGACTGGTAGGTCTTTAAGGGAAAAATCCCTAACCCAGTGAACATCTTAGTCCTTGCATCTACCCAGTAAACAATGAATTACAATGTGAGTGGTAGCTTGTGGTTGCAATTACATGTAGAAGAAAACCTCTTGTAGAATATTAGGCAAAAACATCCAGGTAAAATACAGGAGCCTATAACTCTATAAATATTTTTTTTAAGTAATCAGGCCAAAATACCTAGCCAAGAGACAGGCAAATGTGTGCTTGAGCCAAGTGGTCACTCTAGAAGTGGTAAAATTAAAACTGGGCCAGAATGCAAAGTTAAATGGTGATAAGGCACAGCCATAGTTACTGTTGCCATGGTTTCTGTTCAACTCTCACAGCAAATGCTCACAAGGCTTTCACACCTCCAGGCATGCTGTGTCAGGACGGTCAGGGAACTGCTACAACTCTTGGGATGCTTCCAGCCAGAAACCTCTGCCACCTTGGTTTCTGCTCTGTGTCTCCCATCTTGTGAGATTACATATTTTCATAAGGCCTGCTGCTGGTGTTGACATCATTAGGGCGGGAGAACCACCATCCTTGGAAGTGCCATGTGATGGTTGACAATGTGGTTTGCCTTCTGTTATTTTTTTGTAGGCATCTTCTGTGCTTTGCGAAGTAGAGCTAAATGGTTCCTACAGCAGTTTGCAGTAACCAGTGCCAGCGTACAACAGCCTCTAAAGGAAGGACAGGATTAAAAAACAAGATCAGACCTCAGCTATTCTTCCAGGATAAAAAGACACAGACCAAGGTTTAATTACTCATGTAAAGCTTAACCCCTGCTTTGTGAGCTGTGTGAGTGGGGACAGAGATCAGTGAGGGTTCCCTGTGCTAGCAGAGAAGCACACAGGAACATCCACTCAGCCCAGCACTTTTAACAGGCTTTAGGAGCACACTGCAAAAGCTGTCTTGCATGCCAATGTTTCCAGCGTGGCATGTGGGAAGCCAGGCGTCCAGCCTCATTTGTAGGCAGCCCACTCAGACCTCTCTGCACTGCCCTTTCTGTGGCTCAGGGAGATGGGAGCAGGTCGTAGCTCCTCTGGGGTCCTCCCCCATTCCCTGATACATGCACAGCCTTTTTTGCTGGGCTGAGTGCTAGGTTTGTGTATTTGTAATTTTGGCTTTCTGGCACCCAGAGAAAAGACTGGAAGGTCTGAGGTGTTGCAGTTATTCAGTCCCTTTGAATTTTTAAGAGACAATTATTCTTACCTGCTGGTTTTTATCTGGAGTCAGCAGTCTCTGGCAATATTAATAAAGTGAATACACTTCTCTTCCCACATCTTATCAAGGTCTGACTTCAGAATATGACCTTGCTGCAGACAGATGCAAACACAAGTTACAGCAGCGGGAATCAGGCCAGTTTTTAGAGCCAGGGTTCACAAACTTCGACTCATGTGGGACTGCTTCCTGGATACTATACAGAGTGGGCATCACAAACCAGAATTAATTTGTAGCACAGCACCTTTTATTTATTGGTATAATTCAGTTAAAATGTTCTCTAGCAAGCCACATGTAAATGCTTCTTTGGATGCAAGTGAAAGGCTGAGAAGTTTATGAGGAGAATTCAGGTGGGTAGGCAAATGGAGTTTACACAGTCAGATCCCAAATGGTCTTGCATCTCTAGAAACAGATGGAAGGGAACTGCAGGATCTATTTAAAGGCTATTTCTAAAGCATTGCAGGAAACAAAGGATTCTCTTCTCATGGTATCAGCATGTAAGGTTGAGTAGGTTTACTGCAAGGCAACTTTTTCTTTTAAAATCTCAACATGCACACTAACAATTTTCCCATCTCTCTCTGTTCAGTATAAGCAAACAGCATCCTGGAAGCATAATAAATTTCCCCAGCATCTTGGGTGAAAATACAGATGCTCCACTATAAAATGAGATGCAGAAAGGAAGCGTTTCCATACATTTTCATTGTCACAAATACTGTTCCCAATATGGTGGTTACAATGGTCACCATCTCCTCTCTTAAAGATAGGGAAAATGAGTAAAATAATACATTACCTGGTACCCTCCATTAACTCTGCATGCTGCAGGATGGTGGCTGAGGAAGCAGGACATGGGACAGTGATTACTACAGCAGGAA
>NW_010298993.1:0-51686 GCF_000700745.2 Antrostomus carolinensis | reverse complement strand
AAGGAATGCAATGTCAGGAATGCTGGTCCTATGGCACTTTATGCCATAAAGTGCTACGTTTGTCAGTGTACGTTGCTGGACCAGTGCTGTCTGCACAGCTGCTGACACACTTCTCCTGAGCTTGTGCAGAGAACAAACTTTTCTCTTGAACTTCTGTGAGAGTAAGAAAAATGTTTCTGTCTGCATTAACTATGTATCTTAAAATAAGCTGATCCCTTTGATTGTGGTACAGGGTATTTTTTCCTAGAGGAAGTAAATAAAATGTCTTGCTATTTTAAAACTGAAGATCTGTAATGATAAGGAAATGCAAACAGTTCTAAGTGAGCCCTAATGTACTGTGACATTTTTTAAAAATCAACTGTGCAGGAAATTCACCATCATTTTCATTGAGGGAGACTATTTTTCCTGTCAACAGCTGCACTATATGTACTTACAGATCAAAAAATACCTATATTTCAGTGTTAAAAGATTCTTCTAGTTTCACTTTTCATGCAAATTTATCTTATATCAACAGAAAAAAAAGTCTCTCAAATATTTCACTTTCCTCTATCAAACTGTGCTGAATAATCTCAGTGGACAATATTTGAACCTATGTAAAATGCCTTTATTAACATTTAAAAAAAACAAAAACAAACAGTAACTTGTGCTTCCCTGTAGAGATTTACATGCCACTGATCTCGAAAAATATAAATAAATAAGTCTGCCTAAATACTAGCTCAGATATAGTACTATTCTGTTTCTAGTATGACAGTTAGAGTGCTAGAATTAAAACAGTTACTTAATTTGATAGGCATATTGACTATCAATGTAGATTGCACAAAGTAGGAAACAAAAGCATTTGACCATATAACTCATTCTTAGTCAAATATCCTTCTGAAAAAAAGGATTAATCAATAACTCAGAAGATAATATAAATTGTTTAAGTTTATATTAACTCAACCTCAGTCTCTTGCAGTTTTAGAAGCAAGTTTGACACAATTAATTAAATATTCAGGCTCCAAAGCAAGGACTTGTGAAGAGAGTTGAAAGGATGCATGTCAATGAACACTAATGCAATTCAAAGCATTTTCTGTGATAGAAACTGATAATCCTACCATCTTTAACGGCAGGGTTATATATAGAGACAGAACTGCACAGCTAGTACCTTATAATAACAGCCAAACTGAATGACAGGGGATCAGATACCCTCTGTCAGCAGGAGAGGGGCCAGAAAGTGAAGAAGAGTAAAAAGCTACCGGTATCTTTCAAATTTAAACCTTAGGGCTGATGGTTGAACAGGTTTTCTGGACCCCAAAAGAAAATGTGCAGAGGGTTGATGTTCCACATTATTTTCTTCCCTCTGACAGAGCATCCACAAGACAGGTAGGGATCAAAGGACCAAAGCGCTCATTCTCTCCTTTCACCATACTGGAAGGACGCAGCAAGAACTGCCTATTGAGAGCAGATAGAAGGAGGCAGTGAATAGAAAATACATTAGGTCTAGATAGGAATAGCTCTTTCTTGGTTGAAGAAGTACTTCAAAGCATGATATGAGGAGTGTTGCAGACCCCTAGTCTTTTGCAACCTTCTCTACTTTTTAATGCAGGGAGGTCAGAGCACCATTTTTATAAAAGCAAATCCTCCATCTCCAGTGAGCTCTGGTTCAGGCAAAATCTCAGAATCTTACTACTAAAAGCATTTTCTGAATTCAAACAGTATAAAATAAATCTGTACTTAGGTAAGAGTTTTCCAGTTTCACATTAGGCTTATTAATGAAATGCTCTATTTACCACATGCAGCAATTATACGGTAATAATCCACCACTTAGTAGAGATCAGCCTGCATTTGTCCTTACATATCCTTTCTACTCATTTGCTTTGACTTCCACTGAGGAAAAAGTGTAAAAACTTTCTTATTTCAGGTATCCATTTTCTCCAAATTAAGTATTTGTGAGTTGCATATTTGTATTTGAAAACTTAGTTACTTCTGAACAACACTCAGTGCCTTTAGGAAGATCCCAGGTAAGTACATAATAACAGATAATAACTGTCTAGATTATTACTTTAATCTACTAGTCATTCTATCGTGGCAGTAGGCAGACTATGGTATACACTTATTTTCAATATGTAAGGGTATGACTGAAATCATACCTGAACTGAATCCTGTTTCATTGTGAAACCTGAACTGAATCCTGTTTCATTGTGAACTATTTCTGTCATATTCGCCAACCCTTGCCTTAGAGTTTGGAAATAAATATTCAGCATTAAATTATAGCATGAAATAATAACACAAAAGTTGCCACTTCATAATAGTCCAACCACTGTTTTCTAGCCTTTGCATCAACAGTACTATGGGAAATGTTTTAGACGTACATTTATTTTTAGTGCATTGCTTGTACTTTGAGAACAGCCAAACACCATTAATGTGTACCCTTTCATAATCCTGCACAGCAAGCCAGAGAAGAAAATAACAGCTTTGAATCTCCAAGATAAATCCTCACTCAAGAACATCTGAGACTTGTCCTGGACAGTTTGTCCATATACTTTGCTATCCAGCTATCCTTTTTCTGCCTGTTAAGTCTACAGCAGGATCCATAGTTACCCTGCACCACAGAGATCATTTGCTAAGGAAGCTAACACTTTCTTAGACCTGCTCAGATAGTCAGTCTGAAACCAACTGTCATATTTGAACTAAGATCAGAAAAATATTTTCTCTCGTGTTATTGGAGGGACTTTTGAGGAAGGAGAGCATTAGTTACACTGCTGTGCTTTGCTTCTTGGGCACTTTCAGTTAACAAATGCCTCCTACCACACAAGTGACTGAACATGCAGGGCAGCGAGCTTGCTGTTTGAGTCAGTCACTCCCATCCCTTCCCTCCAGGGAGGCTCCGGAGTGCCTGTGTGACACCGTCAAGGAAAAGCACAGGCCACATTTTTCATGGGAGACCTCACTGACCAAGCAGTGCAGCCCTATTGGTCAATAGCAACCCTAGGTGATCAAATGTATAGTAATTTGCAAAGAGCAAGTCTTGTTCCACCTTCATTTGTGACCTGAGCTACTAAACAAGAGCTTGTGCAGAGTTCTTTTAGAAACAGGGAATAGTTTTTCATAAAAGGCATGCCTCAATATGTCAGAAGATCTTAGAAAACAGTAAATGAACAGTTTATTTCTGCCTGCCTACATAAAAGACCTGCACTCAGTCTTTACATTCTTTCAGACCCCTACAAGCACAGTGGGGCTTTTATTCTTATTAAAGGAAGCACAAATTCAACACCAGGTTTTAAGCTGTGGGCTTTAGGCCATGACAATTTTTGAAACATACTGTGAATTGTAACAACAAAAAAGATGATGCCTTTTCCTCCTGAAAACTTGAGTTCAGATCTTTCCCTAGGCTACAAGCAAACATGAACATGGGGCTCTGATCCTGTTCTCCCTCTTTTGCACACATTGCGGAGCTGTTGCAAGCCAGCATGACTGGCAACTTCTGTTAAAGGGACCAAATGCCAGAAAAGAAGGACAGCTAGTAAAGGGCAGGATGCAGCTGTGGTGAACTGCCCTGGGGAAGCAAAAGTAAGCGGGCCAGGAGGGTGGAGGTACAGTGGGAGGGATGTAGAAAGTAATTGCTTGTTCTGTGCCTTCCATAGTAAATGACTAGTCTTCTTCACCAGTGAATAACCGATTACACATATACGCTGTATTTTTTAATCCTTCCGTCACCATCCGAACCTGAACAATTTGTGCTGGCCGCAAATACTGCAAGGTGTTTTGATTACAGAAATTATAGAGAATTTCCTTTCAAATTCTGCCTGGTAGCATTTAACTACTGCAAACATGAGGTCGTGCAACCTTTCTGCATCTGGAGACCAAACCAAATTTGTCAGCAGTTTGCCTGCGAGCGTCAGTGCTTTGCTCAATTCCTTATGTCCTGAGCAATCTATAGGATTAGGACTCATGTTTGGCCACCCAGAAGCTATGTTTACATCTAACTGGATGTGTGCTGCTTCATCAGTGATGGTACCATTTAAAAAATGTAAGGGGAAAAAACTGTGATATTCTCCGTTCTACAATTTATTTGATGCTTGGTTTCATGTTCTGGAAAGATCTAAACTTGACAATATGCATGTAACTATTAGGGCCAGTACTCAAACCTTTTCAGGCCCTTTGAGTAAGCTGATTTCAGTTATGCACCTGAAATATGTTGGAATGGGAATCTGGAACCCACAAGAGCAGAATGGTTCTGATGAGGAGTAAATGGTATTTGATGGGAAGTTTGGAGGGAAAAAAAAAAGACACAATGAGTGATTTTTAGCCATCTTCCCACCACCAAAACTTTTCCTCTCAGAATCTTACACTCATCAGTGGAGAACAGGTTGAGTTAATGAGAAGGGAATGGCCCTTCTCTTTATTTCTTACCCACCAAGGTGCATTAAAGGCTGCTAGAAATATGTTTCAGTCTTTTGTAACATCATGTTTCTTTGTAAGTAATCACTGGTGTTGCCATGGGGATGGTATACAATGCTGAATGAGAGTAAAGCAGATCCTTAGGTTCAGAAAGCAAAATCTCTTAGTAACATAGGATGAAAAAGTTTGAAAACCATGCTGCGCCTTTCCCCATAGCTACCACTTGTCTCTCTTTCCTATAAAAATACAAAGCAACTGCAGGATTGCACCTTGTGTCAATAATTACCTGTGAAGACAGAATATGCTAAATAGTTTCTTTAAGAGGTTGTTATCCTGAATGGAGTAAATGAATCTGATGGCGTAACACTAGGATTGACCCAGAAGCAACAGAAGGGAGCAGAATGACCCAGTTTCTGGAGAAACAACCAACCTCCTCATATTGCACAATCTCATCAAGACACATATGGAGTATAGTTTCCTGGAAGTTGAACCAACTACTGCTCATGATAGTCCCATGGGCAGGATGGGAGTAATGTGCCCCAAACCAGCAGTGACAAACCTTCATTAGCCTGGAGGACGACACCATGCACAACCACTTTAACTGGGTATCTCTCCTTCCTCTGCTATCACGTCTTCAGACTGTATTGCTGCCTTGCTGCATTTAACCAGAAAAAAATATATAAACAACTCAGACATAGAACGAAGTAGCATCTAGCAATATTCACGTATATGCAGGGGTTTGAACAAACCTCTAAATGAAGTTGATAAATTCCAGTGACAGTGGAATAGCCTGAATAGCCAATTGTGTTCTGGTTCCCTGGCTTATTTTCCATGGCACATATTTAACTAGGTCTTATGCTTCCCTGTATCAGAGGTGTAGGCACTCCTCAGTTACTGATAATTTCCCCAGCAGGAAGCAAAACCTTTGCAGCACACAGAATTATCTGTGTTTACACAGTAACACGACTTAATTATTGACCACAACAGCATTTCTTTCAAGTGATTAGCTTGCTTACATGGATTCTCCTTCTCCAGCAGGATGGTTTTATGCTGTGTATTAAGAAGTCTTCTGCCAGCCTGAGACATGGGACTTCTTGAGCCGGGATAGTAAGAGCCTAATGAATGGCCCACAGTTTCTTAGGGTTTCAGCTTCCTTTCCATCTCTGCAGAAACAAATACACGTGTCTCAATGCACCTCCATGGAAGACTGTTTCGTTGCCCTTTTCCACTTCTTTGCTTCTTGTATCACATAGTTTTCTTCTCAACCTCTTTTCAGCACAGAAGGGTACAGTGCCATCCCCTGTGATTCTGTGAAGTTCAGATCTATCACAAGACAACAGAGTGTGGGAAGTTTGCTGTAAATAGAAAGGCACTGAGTTCACTGCTAGTGAATAACTCTGCAGTTGTAAAGTATTTGTCCCTAAACAACAACTAAGATTAGCTTTCACAGGAGGAAAGAACAGGGTGACTCACCATTGAAAGGCAAAGGTACTAATCAAAGGCAACTTTAGCAGCCCTGAAATACAGCTTCCTCAGTGAGTGATGTTCTGTCCTGCTGGGAGCAAAGAAGTATAGAGGCTAACATAATCTATCTCATTTGGAAGTGAACTGCATCTCCCAGTGTGAGCTGTACAGAAAGTAGAAGCAAATACAATGCAAAAAATGTAGTTTAGCTGAAGGAAGAAGGAAGAAGGAAGCAGGAGTTGTGGGCTGGACTAAAAGATCTAAGCTGTGTAACTGAGCTTCCTGTGGTGCTGGTTCCCCCTGATTTCTAAGTCACCTGAATCAAATGATGAAAAGACTGTACTTATCAAGCCTAACTACAAGAAGAAGTGCTCTGTTCCAACAACCCTGTGAATAGACATCAGGGGTCTGTCACCAGCAAACCTTATCCTGCAGTCTAAAAGGCTGTCATGGACTTCCAGGCCTAGAAACAGACAACAACCATAGTCTTATCCTGGAAAAGAAAGACTCCAGCTCCACCATTTCTGGTCCCTCACACTACCTAATGAATAAAAGCAGATACATGTTTTGGTGAGGCTTCTTCTTCTCAGCTCTTTTCATAATTGTTGAAACAAGATTAATTATTTTTGTTACTGCAGCCATTAGCTACACTGTCCACCAGCAACCACTCAAAACACTCAAGAAGGGGAAATGTCTGAATTAATAAGAACCAAAGATAGACATTACTATGCTCTTTTCCTTACAGGAGGTCCACTGGGGCCTTTTAAGATCTACATAGGAGGCTCTGCTCAGGAACATGATGTTTAAAGGAGCCCAGAGTTGAACTCTGGTGACCATTGGTACTACTTCTTCTATCTTCTGTGTCCTTTTGTCCAGAATCTATATGGGAAGGTGCTCTCTATTTTGCAGTCTGCAAACTGGGACCATGTTATGGAAACACCAGAAGTAATCACTTACATGAAGAACACTGTGTTAGCCATTGGACTTCTCTTATGTTGGAGGTACCAACTAGCTCAGATACTTACATGAATGGCCACATGAAAACATGAGGCTCCATGTTCTGATCCATCTGCAAATGCTGAACTGAGATTGTTCTTTGTGTCTTTTATAACTACATCTGAGGCAAGAAGTTCCCCAAAAGCTGTTTTGCTGTTAAACCATATATAACCACTATGGAAAACTGCCTCATTTGATGGATTTGTTTTCTTACCAGCTTCCTGGATACCATCTACTTTGTTCATGAGGAAACATATTTTCCATGGTCCCAGCTTGTTGCACATCATCATTATAAGCACCTGTTTGTGTGACTTCCATTTATCTGTCAGCAGCATTGCTCCTGTGTTTCCCTTTAGATTCATAAAGAGACAGCTGCTACAGTGTACCCTCAATCTGTGGTCAAGGACACCAACTTCATATGAGGCAAACAGGTTTTCAAGAGCTGTAAATCGATTATACCTTCAGAGTGACTGTCACCAAAAAAATGTCAGGTATCTGGTACTGCCAAGCACTGCAAAGTCACTCTAATGAGCCCTGTTAACAGAGGAAAAGAGGGATCAGGAATTCATCATCGTCTTCTGGAAATAATGACTGGAACAGCAGAATGAAAATAGGAAAGAGCACAACATGCTTTGTATTAGGATTTTCGTAGAAAATCTGGAAACATGCCCTCAGTGTTGTTTCTAATATCCAGGATCACTGAAAAGAGGATGAAGATTGCAGCCCAAGGCTCTGAGTTCCTTGGTCTCAGATTTGATAGACTAAGGTGCATTTGGAAACTGATGGCCCAAGGCCAGAGGAAGAAAGCACAGGGCTGTACCGGGCTGCAGCTCTGCCCCTGGTCTGTGGGATCAGGCAGCTCATGCAGCCTCAGCTGCCTGGACAGAGCCCAGGTGCCAGGAAGTAGCCAAGGCGGAAAGAACCTCTAGCAACCAAAAAATAGGAAGGTATGGGAAACTGAACAAGATGAAGAGATGTGAGGGTCATCAGCCAAATGGAGTGAAAGGGAGATAAGAACAAATATTCTATAGAAATAAAAGAACAGAGTTTAAAATGAAGGCAAGTTACACAGCATTAGGCTCTCCTAGCCAGTGCATCTGTAATTCCAGAGTGAAGGAATCCCAGTGGGTTCTGGAAGGGAACATGTTTCTCCTTGGAAAACTTCTGCCACCTCTACCAGTTCCTTAGGATGCCCTTACCTTATTGAGAAACAAGAAAGGTAGTTCAGACTGTAAGGAACTGCAGCTTAGCTGCCACAGCTACATACAATATTTAATAAATATAACTGATACAGCAGATATAACAGACACCCCCACGTAGATAAAATTGTGTGAATAAAATGTTTCTTTTACCAGCTTCACATTGGGGTGAGGGGGAAAGAACTGCCAAAAAAAAACAGAGCTGTGAACACAGCAGAGGGATCAGCAGCAGTATGTTAGTATTTCCCTGGAAGAAAAACACTCAGTTCAGGCACACTCATCCGCAATACTCACACCTTTGGCCTTTCTGTTAACACCACAAATGAAAGTGTGAAGTGTGGAGGTGGTTTGCTCGCTGTACAATGCCAGGACAAATGTTTAACTTCCCATAGGCCAACTGGCCTGAAATCCTGGAACTGAGGTTAATGCATGCATAGATGGAGCCACCACCTACCTCTGCACAGTAATGCATAGTCGAATCTCTCTTGTAGCACTGAGAATATTTACATTTCTTTTCAGGTTCTATAGCTGTGATCTAATTTTTTTTTCACCTAGAATGATATTTTATGCCTGATCTTCACCTTTACAGTTCATTTCTGAACTCCTGTGATTTAGCTCTACTGTCTGCAGTAACGAATTTGGGTTATTGTCAAAAGGCTGCATTTTGACTCAAGATTACAAATGTTCACATTCCCAGCAACTGCAAAACACTCTTCATCCAGAGGAGGATGTACAAGTATCTCTGAAGCTTTTTGATATCTACAGCACCTTTTGCCTGGTAAGTTTGTAAGCTTTTAAGTTAGCACTAGCTTTATCTTTGCAGTAGTATCTATGTTGCCATATATCAGAATCAGTAAGTTATGTTTTAGAAGGCTCTACTGGCTTATGAAATTTTATAAAATATTTAATATAATACTCAAGATTGTCATTCAACCCCTCTGTTTTGTTTTACAAAAGTCCATATGTTTTTATTGCCCTATACAGAACCTTAAGTTTAATGAATGTTCTTCCTTTTCAGGCCAGTACCATCTAACTGCAGTAGCTTTAAGAGCTGTCTCTTTTCCATTTTGAATAAATGCATGAACTAATACCAGTGACAGCAGAGAAAATGAAATAAGTAGAAATTTATGGCTAGCCAGTCTTGTTCTTCTTGGTCATAATGATGATTCACTCTTTCTGTCCTTGTTCTCCTATCTGTGCAATACTTGACACTGTGGTAGATTATCTTTTCATAGGGAAACTGTAAACGAAAGCATTTTTTCTTGCACAGAAGTTTCAGAGCCAAATGGAAACAACAGCTTGACGAAGAGTTATAAGCCCAATGACTCAGACTACAGTTATTCTTCTATATGGCATTGTCTTTCTGTGTTCCTATGTAAATTCCAGCACCACCTTCTTTGTGTTTACCTGCCAAAGCAGAGGGTAAAAGAGCTTGACTGCATCGATCTTACCCTTTTTCTTGCTTGGCAGGCCTGGCTTGGGGCCAGGTCTCTGTTCCTTAATCCTATTGCAAAGGGTAAGGAGGGAGGAAGTGGAGCCCAGTGAGAAATGTGTAGACTTGAGGTTCCCTTCTCCAAACTGAGAAGACAGCAGTGAGAATAAGCAAAGCAAATCTCTTGCTGTCAGGCACTGAAGGAGTTTACTTTCTCCTGAGCCACCTCCTTTTCAGTGGTGCATGCAGCATGACCTGGTGAGCACAAAGAGGAAGGCCAGCCACACTGAAGTACTCTGTGCGAGCACAATAATTCCTTAAATTCCTTCTTTTTCTTAGAAAAGCACATTTGGGAAGGATTATTTTAAGTTATATTTTCTTATTTTCTGTGCTATTGCAAAACTAAGCCTTTTCACTATTAAAACTGCATAGCTATGAGAAAACTCAGCAGGTGCTAATGTCTGTAGAAGCACCTAGCACAAAGTAGTCCCCCCCATGGGGAACTCAGTACAACAGGAGACAATCCTTCCCCAGTGACTCACACTGGAGCTGGAGGGACCACTTCTGCAGTATGTTTCTTCACTTCACTAAAGAGTGGAAGGGCAGGCCCCAGGCTAGCAGTGTTTTTTATATAAACAAGTCACAGAGAAACAAAGATTGTGATTCATGGAGGTTGCTCTGATACCTGAATTGCGTAGACTTGGTGTCATTCATGGGAGTGAAATCCCTGAATGTACAGTAGGATTTCCCTCTGCTGCCCGCAGGCAGACACAGTTCTAGCACTTACACTGCAGTATACATTAAAACCCATCAATCTAACAGTATGTTCATTTGCTGACCCCTAAACAGTACCCAATGCTGCAGTCGTGTAGCTACGCCATGTAGTGTGGATTATACTGCTGATTTGCAGTTAAAAATAAGAATGAGGATCCCATTTCTCTTCTTTCTACCAGGGTAAAGCTGCACTGAATGCCCCTCACAGTAGCGGTGGTGCTGGGTAAGTCCACCAGCACAATGGCATTCAGGTTTTGGGTTGCCTTGTGGTTCCAGAAGAATGACAGCTATGTAAAGCAGACTAATTGTAACTTTTAGTAGTCCAAGAAATGGATGGTGCTTCCTAACCCTTAGGGCCTACTTCCAGTTCCAATAGCTAAAAAAAAAAAGCATTTATGGGAAATTCATATGGAGTTTAATGGGGAATTACAAGCTTTCTATAGAATGCTTACAATAACCCAGGAAGGACTGCAATGGGGATGTAATTCTCCATTCAAACCTATTACCTGATAAATTTCTATAGAACCTTACTGATTTCTTCCTTGTTCAATTCAATTCCATAGAAAAACCTGCACCTTTACTGCAGCCCACACAGACACAAAGCAGAGTAAATCTGTATTGTTTAACAGGAGGTAAAATTGCTAGTTTTCTTTTCTGTTATACACAAAGTGGGAAGTCTCTGCTGCATAAATTCCAAGCATTTGATACGCAACAAAAATCAGTTTATACTAAACACAACTTGTTTAAAAAAAGTGTCATTATGAGTTAGGCTTAACTAACAGCCAACGAAAAGGACTCCACAGTATTCACAGAAGTCTCTCCAGTAACTATTAACCTTAGAAAAACACAGAGGGTGGATTTACACCTGCCAGAAAATTATTGCTTAAGGTAGAGTAATAGCACAGGTGAAGTTATCTTCTGGTGATAAATATTTTTAAAAACTAACCAACCAAACAAACAAAAACCACCAACAACCAAAACCTCTGAAAAAAAAACCAAAACCAAAAAAACCAGAATTAAGTTACTGTCCAAACACATAGAAAAGCAGTGTTCATTTTAAGCTCCATTAGCAACACAAAGTGACAGAAGAAGCTGACATCAGGCTGCCACTGGTGACAGTGCCAAGGCTTCAGCTCACTTCAGAGGGGCCAGGGTTCCTGCCAGAGGGACTGCCAGCAGGAAAAATGGTAGTGTTGTTGTGAGAACAAGAGCAAATAAATATTAAAAACAGATGCCAGGCCAAAAAGGTGCATGAGATTGCCCTTGTTCTTCATAAAGCAAGAGCTCTGACACCAATTTTCACTTCTTCAGTGTCATGAAAATATAATTAATTCTCCATCCAAATACAAGTATTGCAGTTTCTGTTAGCAGTAATTATGAGGTGGAAGCTTTGTCTGCTGGGCAGAGTCCTTTGATTGAAAATTCATAATTTATAGGCAAGACACTTGAGGAGAGAAGCAAAAATTGGTCTCAGAATATTTCTCAGCACCACTGCTCCTTACAGACATTTCTGTCAGAGGAAGACTGACACTTCTCAATATGCCCTAAGAAGATTTCCCTCTTTCCCCTGTCTTTTCTT
Organism: Antrostomus carolinensis; assembly: GCF_000700745.2. Classification (NCBI taxonomy): domain Eukaryota; kingdom Metazoa; phylum Chordata; class Aves; order Caprimulgiformes; family Caprimulgidae; genus Antrostomus; species Antrostomus carolinensis. The sequence continues at coordinate 39,862 of NW_010298993.1, read as the reverse complement.
CTCAGGACACCCAATACATACTAAGGCTTGTTTGCAGCCTTGTTTGACAGCAAAGATGAGGAAGTGGGTGCTGCAGACTTTTAAACAGAACAGCATCCTTGTCTTGTCCTGTATGCACGTTGGAGGGAAAAGCCCTTAGGATCCCGTCTCTGTGTTTACCCTTGTCTTCTGTCAAAATGAGTCTCTGGTTCTTGTTTTAATTTTAAGTTTGGTTTGTTTGTGTTTTGTGCAAACTAGTCATACAGAAGGAAATTGCTCTCTTTGATTCAATGTCTTTTGCTGTAGGCATGTTGCCTTTCTTCACTAAATTTGTAATTTGACTATCGATGTTATTGATGTCCCCAGAGGTTTTTCTGCATGGAGCTCAGGGTATCTCACAGCCACAGAGATCTCTTTGGAAAGTTCTATGTCAGAAACAAGGTGTGAAAAAATTCATTTTAATATCAGGTGAAAAGCCTGCAGATATTGTAAAATACATGATCCATATAATGAAAAAAGGTAATTATGCCTACTGTAGAGCTAATATAGTGTAAAAATGAGTGTGTTATTGAAATGAACATCATGTCTGAGCAGAGAAACAGCAAATGTGATTACCATAGTGGAAGCATTAGGAAAACGGGGTGGGATGATGGGTTCGCCCAAACGAACGAAATGAAGATGTCTCAAGGTCTTGGGTACAGGCTAATCCTTGGATCATCTAGCTAGTAACTCATAATTCTCATTTAAACCCTGAAGAGGGAAAGTAACTCTGAACTGGTCACTATTCCTTGTCCCTGCACCTTGTCACCAACAGACTCAAACGGGTGATCCCAGGGGTTTGGCAGATGATGCTGGCATGGAGCTATGCCGTATTCATCTGGCTCCTGGATTTCTTTTTTGGCCTTCTGACAAAAGGCCTTACTTCTCCCTGTAGAGGGATGATTAGCACTGCTCCTTCATTTAAAGTTACTGCAGAGCTTAAACCTTTCTCACGCAGAATATGTAGAAGATTGCCTCCCCAAGCACCTATTTGCCAGCCCAATCCACTGCAGTTCCTGAAGTGAAACGCTGCTGGCAGAGTGTCTTGTAATGACCATCAAAACCAACTTCAGTGGCTTTAAGTAAAAGTACCTGTTTTCATTATTTATATGGAATTGAAAATGGTGCAGGCCGAATCCTGACCTCAGTTACATCTCATGAAATCTGGAGGAACAGTTTAATAGCTGTAAATGGCATGTAAACTGGAAGTGGTCTGTACACTGAACATCAAGATCACCACAAGGATTTTTGCTGTGACTTCTTTACATCAAGTCAATAAAGCTAACACAACAATACTTTATTTCGTTTAGGGGAAATGTCTGTGGACCACAAACACTTATTTTTCATGCTTAAAGATATTTCAGTAATAATACAAATGAATAAAATACAAGCAAAGAGGAGAAAAGGTTTGTTCAAAGTCTTATTTCTGCTTTTGTGATACTTTTGTATTGAACCCTATTAAAAAAAAAAAAAATCTGTTCTTTGTTGCCATAGCAATAGATTCCCAGGGTGAAATTATATCATGCTGCTTTTCTTCTAGGTTTCTGCAATGTGCAATCACCACCCACTCTCCTTCATTACCGTCAATAATCAGCAAGCCCTCCCCACCCCCAGCCTCTCTTCATCTGCATGTTTTGGGATGGAGGATGTAGTAGTTATTGTTTTGACAGATGTAGAGAAGCCAAGTGAATTCTCAGCATGATGAGGGAGCACTGAAATGTCTCCAGTCCGGTCCCCTCTGACAATGCCTGTGAGCACCTATCTGTCTTCAGTGCCAAACCTCTTGTGCGCACACACTAACTGCCAGTGTCAGCTCTACAACACTGCACTGTGGTCTGCTGGGAGAGGTGGGAGAAAGCACCTATGCTAGCCTAGAATTGAGAAAGCAATGTCAAGTTTGAAGTAGAACCCTGATTTCCTGACTTAAAATGCTATTGCATTAACTCAGTGTGCCACCTCACCCTTGCACCACGACAACTTCAAAATGAACACTTCTGTAGCAGATCAACAGGCCGAGCAGAGCCTGCAGAACATGCACCACGGTCTGAAGATTAGAACACAATGTAACGTATTTCAACAGGCTTGTGCCAGGAAACAAAACAAAACAAACAACTGGCCTCCATGCAATTATTCTGAAACAATGTACAGTTATCACTGAGTATCTAGCCCTGCCTTTAGCTGTATGGCTGTTTCTCCAAGGTTATATCTACACATGCTTTTTTAACACTAAACCCCCAAATCAAAGCAAGTGGTTAAGCTAAAGAGTTAATTCATGTTAAACACTGATCTTGTTTAAGTTCTCCTGGTCTCATTGCTTTAGAGGACCAAGCCAATTCATTATACTGGTTTACAATAGCTGAAGAACAAGCCCTGGATAACTTTCTGACATTTAATATTACTGAACATTTTTCACTGTATTGAAATAAAGGCTAGTGTTCTCTAGTGTTTATTCATGTTCTCACTACTTAGACAAAGCAATGCAACTGCAGATTTACCAAGAGCACTGAAGGGACATGACCTTCATCCTCCTCCAGTCCCAGACCTTTTCCATTAGTACTGCTTTCACCCCAGAGTCACAGATCCCGGTCATATGGCTAAGCCACCAACCCACCCACCTCCTTTACTCAGATTCAAGGCTGCCTTTCTCCTCAAGCAACATTCACCAGGTTTTCAATAGTAATTTTTGATTTTCAATCTGAGTTTCTCGGTATGTCTTTGTTGTTCTTTCATACATCCTGACAAGATTTTTCTCTCATCGAACAGCTTGTAAAATATTTTTGTTTTCTAAATAGTGGTATTCTTTTGCGGAATAAAAAATGGTTTTCTAATAAAAACAAAAATTTCTACTTGGCTACATAGAACATACTGTAAAAAAAAAGGAGTGCTTTGCACAGTACTATGCATTACATCTTCGCAACAGTGTGATAGCTGAAAGTCAAAAGGAAAAAAAAAAGAGCTGCATGACAGAACTCTTTCGGTTTGCCTGTCGGATTAGCTGCTAAATATGATTTCAGGTACAAGACACGTCATTGTTAGTGCATGCCTTCATGAATTCAGGAACAAGACGTTTTGAATGCTTACGGCCCATTTAGTAATTCTTTATGGATACAATAGTATCCATTTAAGCAATATGCCTGTAAATAATGTATCTTTTTTGTAACGTGATTATGAATGAATCATGATGTTACTTTTACGCTGAGAATACTAAACCAACATTCTGTATATTAATAGTGGACAAATCCATACTACTCCCTATGTCTTGAAGCCAGGAGAAGACCCTGGATTTGAAAAGCATTCCCTTTAGTTAAGCACATAAGAATTTCACCCATTGTTCTGCAGGGTGCTGCATGATCGGATGCTCGCCCAGCAGTGGTTACAAACTCTCCAGCCTGTACCTATGTAAGCAGTGGTTTATTCCACCAGATTCAGCGTTCACAATGTCTAGCATCTAGTCCTCCACATCTGCTTTGCCAAATCTCAGCTATAGATTCCTTCAAGAATTTTCCATCCTAATGGGCAACTGTGGCAATCACGAAGAAAAAATATATTGTTTTTGGCAATGACAGCAGTAAGATCACTTGTCACACCTGTTCTATTTGTGGCTGACGAGCCCAAAGGGTATTTACAGAGGAAGGTCCTTGACTCAGGATGCAAAATCCTACTGGGACAGTTGAGTATGTAGGTATACAGCAGCCTGCTTTTCCTTTGAAAATTGCACAGAAAGAAAACCATCAACAAAACATAGAACAAATCAACTATCCCTCCTAGAAGCTGAATTAATTAAGTCACTTGTTCAGATTTATCTGTGATATAATAATAAATCAATGAAAGGGACACAATACTAAATTAGTTAAAGGCATGCTGGGAGGGATTAACTCAGCTGGGGAAAATGGATTCCAATCCCCTTTTAACACATTCTGCATCAAACAACACGGGAGGTGCCTGCTGCTCACCCTCCACACCATATTTGCATCCTGCCTTGCTTTGGAAATTATTATTTTGGCCCAGAGTCCTTCCTCCACCATGTTCACTTCCAACTTACTCCCACTAAAGAGGGGCTGTCAGGGAAACTCTCATGACTCCTTGGTCCTCAGTAGATTATTTCAGCCATCCATAGCAAGGTAGAACCTACTCAAGTTGCATTACCTTGAGCCAACAATGCAACTAGGGGAAATAAAGGGGATGGGGAAGGCCAGGGAGAAAAAATTCAGCAGGCAATGGCTGGGCGTCACAACTGTTACTCTTTACACCAAGCAAAGTTAGAGATCAACCTCAGAAACTGGCATTTCCTCAGGGCAGATTTTTTTCTATACCACGGGGAACTTAACTGACTGGATTACAGTACTTGAACAATATACAGTATCTCTTAATCAGCCATCCAAGATTAAATGTCACTTTGTCCTGGTTTTGCTAAGATAGCAAGGAAGTTGTTGATGCCCCCTCCCTGGAAGTGTTTAAGACCAGGCTGGATGAGGCTTTGAGCAACCTGATCTAGTGGAGGGTGTCCCTGCTGACGGCAGGGGGATTGGAACTAGATGATCTTTAAGGTCCCTTCCAATCCAAACCATTCTATGATTCTATGATTCTATGAAAATAATGCTATGTTAACTTCTTTTTGGTTTCAGTTCTTACGATTACTGGCCTGTTGTCTGTTTGCTAGGCAGAAGTACATCTCAGCAGTATACCTGACAGGTGTCTGGGCAGCACAAGGAGTTTTTCGTCCTATTATTGACCTACTAATGCTAACCTTGGAGTGAAAAAATACTGTGTTATAGTCAAATGTCTAAAGTTTAGTGTAAATGCAGGGCTGATGTGGTGGTCCTCTGCATGCATATGATAAATCTGTGAAGAACTCTCAAATGTTAGTGCCTCTAATCAGTTCTGCATGTCCTTCCCTCTGTCAGGATGGGAGGACCAGAATCTTTCCCCATTTTCTGTCATGCACTTTTAATGTGAGTCAGAAGTATTACCTTAGAAGGAAATGTCCAAAATAGACTGAACTGAATCTATTACTTTGGATATACATCTTTAATAAAACTTTTCCAAGCAATGGAACATTCTGTGTGATACAAAATGTTGTGTTGCTAGGTGGCATGATTTGTTCTTAATTTGTCTGGATATTTGGCATGGACATTTGGAATATAAACATTCTGAGGAGATACTGTGGTGTCATAAGTACAGAGTGCAGCTGGAAGTACAATTCTTTTAGGATACCAGAAGAAAGATGTTCTCGAGTTTGCATCAGGAGTGCATTTCTGAAATGTCTCTCAAGCATTCCTGTCTACAATGATGTAGTTTGTGTTGTGGACTAGTGTCCTGGTTTTGCTAGGATAGAGTTAATTTTCTTTTTAGTAATTAGAATAGCTGCATTTTAGTTTCAGTGTTTCAGTTCAGACTTATTATGAGAAGAACGTTGGTAACAGTACTGGTATTATTAGTTGCTGCTGGAGCTCAAGGCCACTGTGTTTGGCTGCTTCACAGCCGCACTAGGACTGAGAGGGGAGAAGTGCAGTGAATAGCAAAACCCAAAACTGGCATCTGGATGTGCCAATGGGATATTCCATATCATATCACGTCATGTCAGTATATTAACCGGGGATGACCGGAAGATGGGGTAGTCTCTTGGGGATCGCTCAGGCTCACTCTTCCAGGGTTTCGGTTTTGGGACTGTCTCAGCTCCAGGATCATTGGCTGGCACAGGCCGGGCATCGGTCAGCGGGCGGTGAGCACTGTGTATCACTCATTTGTATAGTCTGTTATCACTGTTGTTATCATTATCATTTTATTTTAATTAGTAAATAGTTTTTATCTCAACCCGTGATTTTCCTTTCCCTTTTCTTTCCAATTCTCTCCCCTACTCCCTGGGCGAGGGAGGAGGAGGGTGATAGAGCAGGCTGTGTTTGGCTGCAAGCAAAAGGGTGAATCCACCCAAACCACCACAAGTAGTTTTGAAGTAAATGAACTATACTCATTTTGATTGAAATTAAATTGGAAGATGCCTTCCAAGGTCCACCTAATGTGCTCTGCAAGTGTGCATTCAGTCTGTGGGACCAGAGTGGAATGAATCTGAAGTGTACAAGGAGAAAAAAGAAAGTTAAAAGGCATATAATGTGGAAGTTGGGTCCTCATTACAGTTTTGCACCACAGATCTGCCATTCCTGGGAGTGTGGTTGTAACCTTAGTAATTTCTCAGACATGTTAAACCTTACTTCTTTTTTTTCCTCTTTTCAGGCCAGTATGGAAATCCTCTAAATAAGTACATTAGACATTATGAAGGATTGTCTTACGATGTGGATTTGTTACACCAAAAACACCAGCGTGCCAAAAGAGCAGTATCACATGAAGATCAATTCTTGCACCTAGATTTTCATGCTCATGGAAGGTTAGTGACATTTTAAATATTTTATTCATATGTGTCTTTTAATTATATAGTGAAATGTAAATAGTGAAATACAGTCATCACACTAATGTTAGCTAGAATACACTAAAATGCAGTGCTTACACTTTCTATGAAGTATTTTCTTTGATGTCCAGGATGAGTGTGAAATTGTTGCTTGTAATCGCTCAAAGTTCTAGCGGTAACTGTTAATGCACTTTGAAGCTTAAACAATGGAATCATATTGGGAACAGAATAGTAGCTGATTCTGAGTTTATAATGCAGCTTTGGCATATTTTATTTTTTTTTTACAAAAATTATGCCAAACTGCCTGAGGAGATTTAATTGAGGAAAAGTAAAATTTCAAATTGCTTTTGAAACAACAAAATAGGTCAAAAAAGTGTTCCGGTTTTTGTGTAATGTTATAATCTGTTTTCTTTGATATTGTGGAATTAGCAATTATTTGACATGGGGAAAGCATAATTCCTGTTACAAGACTTGCTTTGCCTTGCATTTAACGTGTGATTGTAAGATCCAGTACAAAAGTTAGATATTAAGTGTGAGCAACTGAAGTATAATTTGTAGGTTTCACTTAAAATATCTTTGTACTTTAGAATGGACTGCTTCTTGTATAACTGAGGAGAAACGGCAAGAAAGTTAAAATATTTGTGTCTGTATCTTCGTTGCACCAAAGATACAGACCCTCCTTTGCAGCACCACTGTCTTAGTAAATTTTTACGAATATGTAATGCCCTTGCTTTTCTAGTTATTTCAGTTACAATTTAAGTAACTAGAACTTGATAAATAATTGCTAGCCATATGTAGAAACATAGGAAGTTTGACAGAGGAAAGGTAAACCCGGGTCTTCTGGATCTATATTTGGAATATTGTTTTATGAGTAAGCATTCTGCTTCTGTGCCAGCTTGTAATTTCTTCAGAGAATAAAGTGTTGCTACTGGAAGTGTATGGTGTAATGACTGAATTTCAGTGCATACTCCCAAAAGAATAGCATTAGGGTTGTATTTGTAACTGCTGTAGAACTGCAACCCAAATCCTGAATTTGAATTCCTGTCCTTGAAACCACATTTTTGTGTGTGATTTCTAGTCCGGGGAATCTTATTATTTAAAGAAGAGTCACATTGCTACTGTCTCTGCTGTAGCTTCACAGGCAATCTCTAGTCTTTGCTATTAAATTGTTCTAATAAACAAGACTGCAGAGTAGAATGTTTCAGAGGCTCCTCATATTGTAAACCTTTACGCTTTTAAATTAGATCTCCAGGAAGGTTGCAAGTTTCAGTGAAATGCTGCCACTCTTTAACTGCAGGCTGTTGGCTAATTTAGGCTTACCAAATTGTGTACTACTGCAGAGAAGAACAGGCCAGACCATGTTCCCAGTATCATATTTGTGCTAGCACTAGTAATCTTAAAACCATGCAGGAATAGGATCTGGGAACTGGTCCAGCTGAAAATTATTTGGGGAGGGAAGGGGGAAATCAGCATGACTTGAAGGGGTGATGGAGGGAGGATGAGACCATTTTTTCTGGGAGCAATTCACATTCCAGTCCACTTGAGCAGATTCATCTTGTCATTGGTAAAGATCTCATGATAATCTTCTGTAAAATAGAGCTCTTAGCTTAGCTTGTGCATTCTATCTGTGTTAATAAGGTGGGTTGAAAATCCTTATTGTATAAAAATGGTAACTGTACTTACGCTAATGAGGTCTAAAAAAGATTTCTTCACTTACTTCATGGATCTTAGCCACACCAGACATTAGTAGCTGATTTTGATAATGGCTACTATTACTTGTGAAGGAAAGTGTTGGTGTTTATATGCGTAATTTATTTTAAATCCCTATGCTCTGAGTCACAAGTCCATCATTAACTGAGGAGGCTGAATGGAAACTTACTATAAAGTCAAACCAGTCCATAATTTAGGATTTTCCTGTGACACATCTAACACTTCCTGACAAAAAGAGGGGAGTTGACAGGCTGTAAATTTAGTCCACAAATTCCTGTTAATCTGCCTGTGTTCTTACCAAATATTTTCATTTTTCTTTAAATATGAATTGGGAAGGATCAAGTAAATTGTGTTTTACTTCATGCAGTCTGTTTAGTAGCTTTGAAGGTATGCAGCAGTTTGAAAAACTGTATCAGTAGGATTGCCTTTTTGTAGTTGTAGCTAGTTTATTGTGAATAACTAGAAGTAATTTATGTCATCACTGAGAATGAGAACATTAAAACCTTTTTATCAAATATTCTACTTACTTTGTGCTAAGGTAGGAAATACAGCTTTTGCAAAATACTTAAACCATTTAGATTTAGCCCATGGACTCTTAAAAGTGTTGTTTTATTTAAATACAGGTGATGAAACTTAAAGGCATTCAGTCAACATGAGGTTTGAGATTCTGAAAATTTAAGACTGAGTTTTTGAATAGCCTTATGGTTAGCTAAGAATGCATTCAGGTGTAGTGGTTTATTGGCATACAGCTGTCCAACTTGCATCTCCTCAACTTAACAGAGATACTAAACAGCTGCTACTGTACTGAAATTATAATCTTCTGTTTTGAATTGGCTTCTGAATAAATGGCTGTCTTCTGTAGCCAAAGGAAAAGCTGTCCTAATATTTGCTGCTGTTCACTGCTGGACCACAACAGTTCTTACTCTGTATCTCTGGTACCAGTTTGAACTTGATAAACTTTATTTTTCAGTTTGTGCCAGAGGAAGCACCTGTTGGGCACGTGGCCAGTCAAGATGGGAAAGTTATTTGACTGGTTATTTTTCAGCCAGATTAATTCCTCATGAAATTTGGTATATAAGTAAACTTGCTGTAAGAAGAAAGGTTGCAGAAATAAGCAGAAGTGCTGAGAGGGAAGATGCAATACTGCCCCTTTCAGTGACAGCACTGACATATACCAGATTAGCATTCATCGAACTTACAGGTTCATTGTCCCGAAAACAGCTGGCAGCTACAAGGATTTTATGATTGTGTAAGTAGCATCTGTTCTTTTCAGTAGTCTGTTTGAATTTAAGAACTGTATTTCTTAGTACCCTTTTATTTAAAAAAATAAAAATGAAATTTAACTATTATTTATTTATACCAAGTTAAAGTGACCATTTAACTATGGGCTAATAACAGTTTAATAATGAAGTAGATACTGTAATGATGGAATTAAACCCAAAGCTACCTTTTGTCACCAAACTCAGTAGTTCTACAAATGGGCATATAACATGTCATCATTGAGAAACCCTGCCTTAGTTAACCTCCATCTGTAAGTTAAATGCTACACAGTATACTGTTAAGAACAGAAATTTTTGTTGCTGGGTAATCTAAAATACAACTTGTTTTGACAGGTGTGATTAATTAAACCAAGCCAGCCACTACTCAGTTCTAAAACACTAGCTTAATAGGACAGTTAAAATTGCTGAAACTAAACTATGGATACCTATAAATTCTTTTGAATCATAAAATATGTAGTTTAGATGAGTTGACGTATTGCTTCACCAGTACTGCAAAATGTGTTCATTTCTAAAATGCTTCAAATTGGAAGGAATATGAAATTTTAAAACAATCCTGATATAGCTCTTCCACTTGACAGTTTATATTGAGTGTTTTAGTGTGAGTGAATTTAAGGTGCCCTTTGAGTACAGGGAAGGTTCATACAAAGATAGTGAATGCATAGTGTTAATATTAATCAACTAAGTTCCTGGTATAAAGGAGCTTTTGAACCCACTACACACACCCCATTCCACCTGCCAAAACAAGTTGTATTTGTTTTGTATCTGCCTCCCCCCTAAAAAAAAAGAGACAAAACCAACCAAACAAACAAAACTGAAATCCCAAAATACATGGAATGATTCATAGAAAAGCAATGCCTTTGGCACCAGCTTGAGATACAGCTTTCTTTTGCAAGTCAAAGTAATGTCAGTAGTTTTGAAATAACACTAAAACTGACATTGTATTTTATACCTAGTTTTGACTCACTCACAAAATCTGTACTTGTACTTGTTCACTTACTGAACACAACCCTTCCTGTGCAGAGAAGTTGGGAAGTTTTCCTCACTTTTTTCAGTGCATTTTGCATTGAAACATTTGCAATATATTAGTTGTAGGACATCTTAAGCTGCGTTCCTATCAAGTGTGGAATGTCAGAAATATATTGGATACTTCATTCCTTGTGGTTTCATTTTGAGGACAGAGCCTGAAAAACTTGCCTGAAATCTGATGTTCTCTGAACTATACTTTTTTATCTAATGACAAAACTGAATTCCTGACACCCAGATACATTCAGAAGGAACTACATCTATGTAATGTTTAACTGTACTGTCAGTCAGCTTTTTACTTAATGTATTCCTAATAACTTACGCTTTCTAATTTTTTCTTGATTTGTCCTATTAATCACCCATCCACACTCACTTCCACTCTTTCTCCTGAATTAGTTGTTGACTCTTGCTTGGGAAAGTTACATACACAACTTGAGTGAACAGCTGAATTTTCAGGTGGTACTTGAACACAGTAACACCTACTTATCATTAAATGAAAGATATATTGAGAGCTTCTTTCTTATGTTTTGCAATTTAGCTGCAGTTTTCCTTAGATTTTTTTACCTAAAACTTTATATTAAAAAATAAATACTGTAAGTTGTTAACTTCAGACATGTTTGTTGGAATATATGGTCTGTACATGATCCTCATAATAGGAAAACTGTTATTGGAAGTGCTTGCAATATCTCTTCTTCGTAAGCCATACAAATAAAAAGACTTTTCATACGGTTATGGTTGTGAATATTAAAAGCATTCACTTGTGGAATGTTGTTAGTTTGTTCTATAAAACTTGAGATAGTTTAATAATATGGGCTTCACTGATAAAAATGCTTCTCTGTGTTCTAATTTGGGTTTATAAATCACAGCTGCTAAGTCCAGATTCTTTTAGCCCAGCATATTCATATCTTAAAAGCTAGCTCAATATAGGGTTAAAATCATGTAAATATTAGATGATTATGTCAGTTGGTGCAACTGGAATAACCTGTTCTTCTGCCTCCATCACCTTATACAGTTCATCTGGACTCAAAAATGCTTGCTGTCTTCTACTGTGCTCCCAAAATGTAGTGGAATGTAATATTTTCAGATCAGTCTGCATAAATGCTTGTAGAAGTTTGCATTATGATAGTCAGAAACTTGAATACCTTCTAAGTAGTGATGAAACACAAGCTTTGCTTATACTGCATTAAAAATCAGTGATATTGGTCATTTGTAGTGAATCCTTGGTGACAATTAGACACATCCCTTCTTTTTTTTTTTTTTCTCATTCTCCAGAATGTTCTTGCCTACTCTTCTGCACCACTACAAGGACATAACCTTATGTAGCCAAAAGAGCATGCATTATGTAACTTTATAATTGCAACAATAGGTGTTTTTTCTGGAGGGGAAGTAGTTTAGAAAATTCTTATTATCCTATCCTTCTCGGGTTTGTATGGGCAAGGATGGAGGGAGAAGTATTTTGTCTTCATGGTTCTATATAAAAAGGCTGATAATATGCATGTGCCTGATGTGGCAAATCCAATGGATACCAAGATTTTGTTATTAGTACTTCAGATAACCTGACAGCTAAAGTACCTATCAGCACTTTCAAAAGTGGCACTGGGTGCCAGGAGTGAGAAAGATGCTTGAGGCAAGTTTCCAGTTGAGGTTGTTTTGCCTGATTACATCAAAGTGCTGAGAGTTCAAAAAGCAGTTGGAAAAAACTCCCATTAGTCTCACTACTGCTAGTAGTAGGCTACTCCATGTAATCTTCCCCCCCCCTTCCTCCCTCTAGTCAATGAGCAAATTTTCTATAATGTCTTTATTATTAAAAAAAAGCTATATGTTGCACCATGTGCATGCAATTCAGCTGCTAGGTAAAGTTGCTGTAAATTGTCACCCAGTTTGGAATAAAGCTCAATAGATTATTGATTCTTAAATATTCTACTACCTTTTACAATGTTTTGCATTGAGCAGATGAACTTTTATAAGAATCAGAGCTTGCATATTGTGAAACTGTGTGGCTTTGTGTCTTAATCTGTGCTCACTGCACCATTTGGCAAGGCAGATTTGTGAATGCACTGTTTGCTGATTGGCTTTAATATTGATTTTCTGTGCAAGTATCTTTTTCATAATTATTTTGAACAGCTATCAGTCAAAGTTGAGCTTTCTAATGCAGTCATGAATGGCAGGAATGGACCACAAAATTTCAGAGTTCTTAATTAAGTATGAGGTTTTTTTATTCTTGGTGCTATAGTAATCTGTAATCCTTTTTATTGCCTTCATTATTCAGAAGTGTTAAATGTTTATGTTTAAATAAATAGCTGTTGACTGTATTTTAATAGGTTATGAAAATGAAAGAGGCTACCTGCCCAGAAACCATGTTTGATATGAACGTTCTGAGCATGCTGCCATGCTGTCTGAGATGGGCAGAAGTAACTCAGCTAGTTAGGCTTGGATTAAAGAAGACTTTATATTGTCACTGTCTGTTTTTTATTAAACACTAGATGTTCTTTTTATGGCATTTAATTTAAGTACTTTTGTAATTGTACGTACAACATAGTACTCAATGAATGAAATGGCTTTATCTTCTACATTCTGCGAATCTGTCAGAATATAAAGCAGATCCACTGTTACTGGAGTAATCTGAAAATTTGTTGTGTCTGTTTTTCAGTTCCATGTGCACTTAAACTCCCTCCTAAACACACTGATTTCTTAAATAGGTTGTTTTAGTGATCATCAAATAGGACTGACTGGTTGGCTTCTGTGAGACTTATGTATTATTTCCATGAATTTTACTAAGTGAATTTTTTGCAACATTTACTTACTACAATTTTTGGCTGTCCTGACTATAAAAAGAAAAAAATAAAAATCTCTTTAGTTCTTACTGTAGTCTTTTCAGCTTTGTTCAGTGCTGTGACTATTCTTCAATCATCCCCTACCTATTTTACCTTTTAAGTTACATACCTTGTCAAATAACTTGCCAGGCAAGAGACCCATGAATTTGGTCTCACTTTCTACATCTGTTTTGTCAAAAAAACCCAAAACAACAACATTCTGCGGTGCTTGTAATAAAACAATTTTATCTTGCAGAGAATTGGGAAGCAAGGATCTGAGTTCTTACTGATTTTTTTTTTTTAATTAAATTAATCTAAAAATGTTTTAGAGACTGGGTCTAAATGTCTTGCATTTTATGGGTTTAAATACAGCATAGCCTCAGGAAAAAAGGCATTTAGTGTTTCACTCAGATTTGTCTAGGAAATGCCTGGTACAGTGACATTGGACTGGCAAGATTTTCCCAGCTGAGGCACAGAAGGGTTCCAGCGGTACTGCTGAAATTTATATTAATGCTTTAGAACTTTGCTCCTTGGCCAACAAACTTTAGTAGACATAGCCATGTTTTCAAAAAGCCATATTCTTAAAATGAAAAGCAATAGACTCAAATGAAAGTATTTGTGTGCTTCATATGTGCTCATATTATCAGCTAGCAGATTCCTTTTCTTTCTATATCTTTAATAATTTTGCTAAGAAAGCTTCTTTCTAAACTAGTTTCTTAGTTTGAATTCATGTAGCAACTTTGATGCCTTGTGATTTTATTCTAGTACATCTTACCTTTTTTCTTTTTTTTTTTGGTCACATGTTTTTGAATTATGTTAGAACATGCCACTGCATGTTAATATTCAACCTTATGTAAATACAAATGGGAAGGTTATTTTGGATAAACAGGAAACCAAGTGACAGAATCTGCACTTAACTTCCCAGAGAAGTTTTACTGAAAGGAGGAAGAAAAAAAAATCAACCCTGGCTAAAGACTATTCTGCTCTTAAAATCTGTACACCATTCTCTTCAGGAGAGAGATACTTGACTGACTGACTTAGAGTGTAAATTAGTCAATATGTAGCTGATGGTTTCTCTTATCTGAGCTCATTTATGTGTTTACAGCTATGAATATCAAGAATAATCACAAGCAAATTGTCTAGGATGAAGGTTGCATCCTCAGTTGTGGTGTTCTAGAATAACAAGCTTAGCAAGTGTGACTTCTGGAGGTCAGGAAAGAAATCTCTGAATAGTCACCAGTGCTACCCTAGAGGTGTTGATGGAAAACAACCAACCTGCAAGCATTCCAGCTGGGATTGCTGAGCATTGCAATGCTGTAGAGATTTGGTTTTTAGATAAGTACTTACTAGAGGATGATACGCGCTCTCTCCATCTAGGTGGGTAATAGAAAGAACGATAAACCTGGAGATGCTATCATGTGCTGTTTCAAAGATATGCTTCCCTTAGTGTAAGTAGCAGCAGCATGAAAGTTGTCAGATACATGATGATGGCATATGTTGTGTGGGTTTAATAGTAAGTGAAAACAGTGTAAAAAAAATAATAATTTACATAAGTGTGATGGTTCTGTAGAATTAGCTTGCAAGTAGTTGAATCCCACCATTAAGTTGTTAAGCTGTCTTCTATTTAATATAGTTCAGGGTTGGAATGAGTCTGACAATCCATGGGAACAGAGTTTAGATTTTGGTATGCCTCATGTGGAAGCAGTTAGAAAGAAGGGCTCAAATTATTCTCCCTTTCCATTTATAGACCCTCTTCCATTTTTCAGAGTGAAGAGAGTCTTTGCCTTCTTAAATGGAAAAAGTAAGGATAAAAGACTTGCACTTCAAGCAGAGTAGTATCTTCTAGATCCTGACTTGTGAGATGGCTCATGGAGGCACAACTGCAAAGATTTGTCTGATTCCAACTGAGAAGAAAAGAGCGTGAACCTAAATGGACTCTTTGTACTGGAGTCACATTTCGTACTGCCACCAACCCATCACCTTCTGTTTCTTTTTCCCAACCACTTCTTCCAGCTGTGGGGCAACTCCTCCATCTCCTTTTTTCTTTTTCTTTTCTTTTTTTGAGGGTGGGGGGACAGGGGGGTGAGGGTGGGTTTTTGTTGTTTTTCGGTTTTGTAAACAGTCTCCTCTGGTCTCTGAGTGATTCTGCCTGCTCAGCCTGTCACTGGTTACTGCAATTTGACTGAGGAAAGGTAGGAAAGGGAAAGCACCGAGTGCCCTTTTGTATACTACTGATAATAACTCTTTCTGCCAGTTTTGGAAAACACTCTGCAGACTTCCTGTCAGTGTCCCAGTATATTGGACATTTCATCATGGCAAAATCACTGATCTTAGAAGGTAACTCATCCTGAAAAGAAATGGAATAATAGATGAAGTATTAACTCTTACGTGTACACCTTTATGTTCATTTTGCCAAGTGCTGTCAGTATATACACACAACTTTTTTTTTTATGCATTTGCTCTGTGATTAGAGCATAGGATTGACATAACTCGAGCCTGTGGGAAACTGCTGGGTTTTAGCTAAGCATATAAAAGTCTACCTCTTGATAGTCTTCAGGGTACTGCCATTGATTAATAAGATGTAGTTTATTATCAAAACAGATTATATAACAATATTAAGTTTTATCAAAAATCCTGGCTTCAACCAAACAACTGTAAGTAACCAAGTAATAGCCTGTTATCATATCAGTTTTCAGGTATGTGTAAGACAGAAGCAGTAACAAATAAAGCAAGGTCAAAAACTTGATCTTAAACAATTGAATTTTATTCTAGAGACAACTACTGCTGGGAAATGTCTTATGCAAGGTATTAAGTGTGTAAATAAATGAACCATTATTTCTCTGGAAATAGTTCCCTTCTGTGTGGTGTGTAGCTAGGTTAGGGAATACCTTAGTTTACACTGATAACAGGTGCTGGCACAGAGAACTCAATGCATTCTGTAGAAATAGTAATTACCAAAAGGCTTATTTGAAGCTGCTTATTTCTTCCATTGTAGCTAGTTTTAGAAACAGTGTTCAGGAATGTTATAGACAAATTTGTTGAGCTTCTGTGGAGTCTCCTGTCCTCAGAAGAATTCATGAAGTTACTGGATGACTGAATCAGTTATTACAATTTGGAGTCTTCCCACCTATAAACTGGCATCTTTTCAGTGCAGTTAATTTCACTGACACTTATAAGAAGTCAGAGAATTGTTATTGTGAAACACAGTTGTGTTACTTTGTGTTTGAAATAGTTCTCTAATCCTATAAATAGAGCTAATTTTATTAATAAATATAAAATTAACAGCATGGGTTAGAATTTTTAGTGTTAGTCATGTACCAACATGGAAAGTAAGAAGAGGGGGAAAATGAAAGGAGAATAGAGTTGTCTTAAAATTAAAACTAGTGAAACTTTTCATTTGGTGCATAAAATTTCTAGCAGTCCACTATGAAGTGACAGGTAGGGTAATATTGAAGGAAGAACCATTCCCAGCTTTGATAGACTCTACTGAACTTCCCTTTACCTTTCCAAAAGCACAGTTGTGTAGTACAGGCCATCTAGGCAAAACTCAAAACTGACCCTGAAGTGTATTTAGATGATAGAAGGCCAACGGCATCCTGGGGTGCATTAGAAGGGGTGTGGTTAGTAGGTCAAGAGAGGTTCTCCTCCCCGTCTACTCTGCCCTGGTGAGGCTTCATCTGGAATATTGTGTCCAGTTCTGGGCCCCACAGTTCAGGAAGGACAGGGAACTGCTTGAGAGAGTCCAGCACAGAGCCACCAAGATGATTAAGGGAGTGGAGCATCTCCCTTATGAGGAAGGGCTGAGGGAGGTGGATCTCTTTAGCTTGGAAAAGAGGAGACTGAGGGGTGACCTAATTAATGTTTACAAATATGTTAAGGGCAAATGTCATGAGGATGGAGCCAGGCTCTTCTCAGTGATGCCCAACGATAGGACAAGGGGCAATGGGTGTAAGCTGGAACACAGGAGGTTCCGCTTAAACTTGAGAAAAAACTACTTTACAGTGAGGGTGACAGAGCACTGGAACAGGCTGCCCAGGGAGGGTGTGGAGTCTCCTTCTCTGGAGACATTCAAGACCCGCCTGGACGCCTTCCTGTGTAAAATTGTTTAGGTTCCTGCTCCGGCAGGGGGATTGGACTAGATGATCTTTTGAGGTCCCTTCCAATCCCCAACATTCTGTGATTCTGTGATAGTAAAAAATGGAGCTCCAGAAGTGCAATGCTGAATGTCATGCTAATTGGTAAGTATGAGAACATGGATGACTTGACAGCTTAGGAGAGGACACCCTGCATGGCTTCACAATTGAGGCATAGGGGCTAGTTCATCTACTTGCTGTTATTTTAGGCTAAACTTGGTAAATTACTTTCATTCTGAGATGAAGTCCATTTTTCCCTACTTCACTGGCATGTCTGGAGTTACTATGAGAAGACCTGCATTGTCTTACATAGTATACTTCAAAACAATCAAGAAATTGCTGATGTAGTTGAGTGCCAGAGATGATAATTGCTTTTCAATTTTATTTGAAAATTACATTAATACAACCAGAAAAATCTAGTTTTAAAGGAACTTTTTCAGACTTCTGAGAGAAAAGTGCTATATAGAGTTGGGTTTTTTTCAGAATACCTACTTTTTTACCAGGAAAAAGCAATTTTAGCCATAATAGGTGCACTTGCTGAGATTAGTAGATACTTCAGCTTATCACAGAGACAGAATTATAGATGACTTATGGTAAGAAGTCTTCCAGCAAATATTAGAGAAAAGAAGAGAGCTATTCTGAAGTATCCAGGATCTTTTGTCATTTAACTTCAGTTCAGATGCACTTGAAGAGAGTCTGATCCATCCTCAGTAACCCTGGAGAACTCGGTCACAGGGAAAAAACTCAAACTAAAATGGAGTTAAAATCTGTATTACATCTTGAGCAGTGTATTACAACCAACGTGAGTAGAACTTCTCAAAGTACTTGAATGAAGTTCTTCAAGAGTGCTGGTCTTTTTTTCTTTTCTTTTCTTTTCTTTTTTTTTTTAATTTTTTTTTACCCCTGCCTGCTGTTCATTTCTAACGTGCTCAGAAGAGCTACACAAGGTGGCTTAAGTCTTTCTCCCTCCCCACCTGCCTCCCCCCACCATCCTATTCAGTTATCTCCTCATCCTCATGAACCTCTATGTTACCAAAAGACAGTTTTACAGAGCTGGTAAGGAGACTAACTTAAAGAAGAATTCTTTTTTTTTTTTTTTTATCTCTATGTAATGAACTCTTTCTTCCTTTTTAACAGGATAATCTGCCCTCATAAAATTAATCCATACTGAAACTATAATACAAGCAGTGGTTAGCATGACACTAAACCCAAGAGTCACAGAGAAGTGCTGAAGTTTAATCTTCCCCATCTACCAGCCACATTTCAGAATTTCATCACCTTGTAGCAGATCTCTCTAACACATCACTAGAGGAGAATACTTGCTTTGAAGCTTTATTAATACTGTGGCAACAATAACAAATAAAGATAGTTTGATTGTAGAGTACTGTTTACATTACTGAATATTAAACGTGAGTCACTAGAACCCTTAGCGTAGACATGGCTTTTATCTTTGATCTTGAATTTTGCATCTTAATGTACAGTTGTTTCAAAATACTTAAAACTATAGTTTCATATTATTTAATGTGCAAGTGAATACTGAAGATATATTTTGTATATGCTTTGGCTATACTAAAAAGTAATCAGATTTATTTGACTTTACACTGTGGTGCTTAATTGTTTTGGTTATTTTTCTGTCAGCCCTGTTGGAAACTAGCTTTCAATATGGAAAGTCAGCTATCTCATAAGTATACTGTGTATACTGAGAGACTGGTCACTTTTTTTAGATGAAGACACTGACACAAATGTAGTCAACTTACCAGAATTACTTTTTGTGTAACAAATTGGTGTCATAACTATAATACTCCTTCAATTTTGTGATTGTGCAGAAAGAGAAAAATATAGGAAGAAAATCGAGAGTAAAATTGGAATGACTGAAGTTTCAACAACTTCACTGATCTGTATTTGCACAATGTGTTTATACAAACTTTAAGAGAATACAAAATGAAATTCTGAAGCAAGCTAATTGTTGTCACAGGTATGAGTTCACTTGTCAGGCATTTTAAAACACTTCCGCTATGTTGCTTGATTTAACTTAACCAAACTTTTGTTTTTGTACGAAGAAAATGTAGTATGTTTTACATAAAGATGAACGGGAGGATTTGCATCAACGAATGTAGTATTGTAATCTGAGCAAGATCATTCAATGAGCAGTTGTTTACATAGTCGTGCATGTAACCCTACCAGTTTGAGTATTTTTTATTAAATGTTGTTGCCTGTCTTGTTTTTTGAGTTTCTGTTGAAACAGTAATTGGCTTACCTACATTTTGTTTACATGTTGGCAATGAAAGGACAATAAGATGATAGTTGTCCTTCTCCTGCTTCACAGTGCTATGAAATACAATAGTTGCTTTTTCCCTTAAGCTACATCTGTGTCTTCTGGAGGAACGGGAACAAGTGTATACTCAAAGTCAGCATTATAGATTTATGCATTTAAGTCTAACCCTGTTTTCTGGCTTAAATCTTGTAAATTTAGCTACTTGTGTCAAAAGCATCTAAATAATCTTGCTTAAGAAAATCCATCTAGGCTATGGTCTAATTCTAGTACAGTATAAACAATTTGTATAAGTAAATTTTACAGGATCGGCAAATTGCACAGAAATGTTGATTAGAAGTACTTTGCTTAGTGCTCTTGCAACTGAAGTTCAAAGCCAATTTACCATCTTGTTTTATTCACTTTAGACACTTCAACCTTCGAATGAAGAGAGATACATCTCTTTTTAGTGATGACTTTAAAGTAGAAATATCAAACCAAGTTATTGATTATGATACCTCCCATATTTACACTGGACACATTTACGGTAAGTACAACACTTTAAAATGGATTCAAGTGTAGTAATTTTAAACAAGATTTTTTTTTTAATAGTACATGGAGGAAAATTATAATCTGTATGATTAAGCTGTCTTCATTATTAAACTTTAGTAATGTATGTAAATGCATTTAAACTGTTCTGTGTCCAGTTCTGGAGCCCCCAACACAAGAGAGACATGGACCAGTTAGAACGAGTCCAGAAGAGGGCCACCAGGATGATCCAAGGGCTGGAGCACCTCTGCTATGAGGACAGGCTGAAAGAGTTGGGGCTGTTCAGCCTGGAGAAGAGAAGGCTCTGGGGGGATCTTACAGCAGCCTCCCAGTACCTGAAGGGGCTACAAGAAAGCTGGGGAGGGACTTTTTACAAAGGCAGGTAGTGATAGAACAAGGGGAAATGACTTTAAACTGAAAGAGGGTAGGTTTAGATTAGATATTAGGAAGAAGTTCTTCACTGTGAGGGTGGTCAGACACTGGAACAGGTTATCCAAGGAAGTTGTGGACGCCCCCTCCCTGGAAGTGTTCAAGGCCAGGTTGGATGAGGCTTTGAGCAACCTGGTCTAGTGGAAGGTGTCCCTGCTGATGGCAGGGGGTTTGGAACTAGATGATCTTTAAGGTCCCTTCCAACCCAAACCATTCTATGATTCCATCTGCTTTTACTCTCATGTCGCAATCACACTTAACAAATCAATATTTTACCTAATAATTTTCATGCCTATAGAATTTGAAGTCAGCTCTGTTTATGAGCATACTCTTTGTATGTCTTTGTCAGTAATGTCCTACAGTCTTGAAGTGACTGTTTTAAACTGCAAGAAGAAGTATACGCTTTATACGCATCTAGATAGACCAATTTATCAGTTGACTTAAGTAGGTCAGAGGGCTTTTAAAGGTATGTGGTCTTTTGTTGCTTTTTTTTTTTCTTATTTTGTGAAATTATTTCAGAAAAGCTTTTAGTTCTTATTACTGAAGGATGAGATTAAAGGATCCACATGAATCTACTCACTGGGTTTATTTTACATTTTCTTTTACTCCTCTTTATCTTTCTCATTCAACCCACCTTTGTACTTGTCATGAAGATCATGAACAAAGTTAGTTAAGTAAATAAACCCTTTTGCTGTTGGTTTTTGATTTCCATTCAGATCAAGAGTCTTCCTTCCAAGTACTCTGAAATTTCCAAAGATACATGGCTTATAAATTCAGGATATTAATGCACGATCTAATGGAATATAGTCTGAAGTAAATCTGAGTTCACTTAAGAATATCTTAAAATTAGCATTCTACAAAGCCTATTTCTACTGTTTATTCTCTCTTAAGAGTTGTATGGCATATCTTCAAGCTACTTTTTCCAAATTTCATTACTGTGTATGAGATTTTTAATTTTTTTTTAATAATTGTTAATTAGAAATTAATGCTGGATACTGATAAGAATGAGTACAGATCTGATAATTTGGTGGTGTGATTCTGAACCCTCCTTAATGGAGGAATATATAAACATTATTTTAGTAATCTTTAATCCTTTTTATGGAAAAGGCTTGTTGAGGATGCTGTATATTGTAGTTGTCAATGATTAGACTTTGACAGTTGTACTTTTCTAGACTGTGACTATTTCAAATACAAGTTCACTGCATCCCACATTTAAACCTAGCTACAGTTTTAAGAGGCTTGTGCTTGAAGAGAGAAATGGATGTCTTGAATATAGGGATATCTTTCTTTGAAAGCTTTCAAATTTCTATGCACACTGATTTTTTTTTTTTTTTTTTAATTTTATAATTGTATGAATAGATGTGTGGCAGGTCTTGGATGTAGGATTATATACTGTATATGTGACAGCTTTAAAATATGGAGTTGAATATGCTTTTTAAACATGTCATTTAGGCACCTGATTAGGAAGTTATTGAATTTAGTAACTGTGATTTTTGGGATAACTGTATGTTGAATAATCCTAGTCTTAAAAATTCAGACACAAACTTTCTGCAATAATGTCTTACTGCTGTTATCCAGAATCTTATTACCCTGTAGTTCATATAGGTTTTTAGCATTTGAGAACTGGTGCACAGTCAGGATAATTACATAAGTATCATGCTTTAGCATTGTCTGCTTAACACCTTGGATAGAGTGTATGCTTGAAGTCTGCACAAGACTGAAAGCTTTTGGAAAGGTATATATAAAAAAATAATGCACTTTTTCCCATAACAGGTGAGCAGGGAAGTCTTAGCCATGGATCTGTTATTGATGGAAAATTTGAAGGATTCATCCAAACTCATAGCGGGACCTTTTATATTGAGCCAGCAGAGAGATACATTAAGGACAAAACTCTACCGTTCCACTCTGTCATTTATCATGAAGATGATATCAGTGAGTACTTCCATTTTGTGCTACAGATGAAATAAATTTTTTTTATTAAATGTCAAAAACTGTAAGCCATTTGTAGGCTTATGTATGACACTATGAATCATGCTGTCCTGAAGTGATTAATATACAGTTATGATGTTAAAGAAATTTATGGCAAACCAAAGTGAGTCTTCCTTATTCTGCCATTTTAAGAAATCTTTAGCAGTCAGGTTTACATTTATAAGCGGCATATTTTCTACTCAGTGGGTACATGTTTCTTTTGAAAAATGCGTTCCTAAAATGCTCTATACTGATTGTTCTTCCCTGTGGTATGCAAAATAAAGGATAATTAAAGTTCAAGTCACTAAGCGTTTACCTAAATCTACCCTTGCATGAGTAGGTCACAGATGCCTTCAGAGAACTCTTGAGGTTGTAGTGGCAACCAGTATGTCCCATTTTACAGAGTAGTTGATGGAAGTGTACAGGGACTACTACTTGAAGAGTATAACCCCAGAGGCCTAGCTTTAGTTGTAAACACCCAGAAGGATGTGAAAATACCATGGAATACTTTTGCATCTTCAGAACTGATGTATCAAGAGTTCTCTTGCACTCTACCTGCCTCTTTGTGTATGGTCAGTCTTCAGTTGTAATAAAAATTATTTTTATTTGATGCTTAAGTAATTTTGTGCTAGCCCCCAAAAATACTGCAATAAAGCTGAGATTCCAAGTTTCAATCCTTCCAAGTAGACGTTGACAGAAAGTTGCTTTAAGATTATCTTTTGGTTAACGGAGCTAACAAGTTGTGTGTTGCAAGATAACCTTATCTAGGACTTCAGTCTTGCTTAAAAATCAATTTAAACTGTAATTTCATTCTAAAACTTGTCCCATCAGGCCATTGTGCAAATCCTAAAAGAGGTGAGTTTGAAATCTTGTTTGGAGTTGGCTGAAGAGTCTTGGGTTAGATCAGTAGAAATTACTGGAACCACTCTCATGATGATGCATGTATAAATCATTTTCAAGGTGTGTCATAGTGATACTGTATTGTGAAAATGTCAAAATAGGAAGATAGATAAGGAAAATATCAGGTTGTGATTTGGCTTTATATATTATCATTTTCTCTGTGCTGTAAGCCAGTGAAAGAGTTATTCCTTAATACTCTCTCTGGTTACTTCTCTTGCATGAATGCAATAAAAAGAAATTCTCTTTCTCTGCTAAAAACTCAGCAAATCTTGTTTATTTTTCTAATTGAATAAAGCTTCTGGAGTAGAGCTGTATTTTACATTCAGTGGTAGTATGTTTGCTTTCTTTGAGTATGTTAAAATTGCTGTGAGCTAGCAGATATGTTTGTCCTTCCTGGTATGCCATTCTGTAAGCATGATTACTAACCAAAATCAAATAGAAGTTGCATGCTTTTAAAGAGCTTCTGAATGAATACAGAAGCATTTTGTATATATATAATATAAATGCATATACAGCATTTATATTATTGAATTCTATGTACATTGTGAGCTACACTTGTTTTCTGACTGACTAAATATATATTTTCCTGGTGCTTACAAGAGCCATATTTGAGAATAAAGTAACTACAGGATAGCGTTCCATACATTGCTTTTGATTCTCAGAGAGAAGTTGCAGCATGTGTTTAATTTTCAGCTCTAAAGAGCATTGCAGGTGAAAGTCTGAGAAGGCAGTTTGCCCCTCTAACTGCTGTTGGGAGTATTACAGGGTTTGCTGCTGTAACAGAAGAGTACTGGGAGAAAGTAATTTAAAAAAAAAATAGAAAAACCTGGTGTGAAGCCAGGTATGTCTTTTTATAACAGCATTTCTGTGAATAATTTGCACATACTTCTAAGTTCTTTGGTATGTTTTATAGGTCTCACCAAACAGTTCAATTCGCTGCTTAATAGGGGGAATACTGGACTACCACTTACATAGGACTTTCTGAAATAAGTCACTGTCTGCTTTACAAAGGGTTTTATAAAGTCTGCTAGAGAAAACAGGGGGAGGAGGAAAGTAAAGGACATAAGGCAGTAATTTGCCAAATTTCCAAGAGGCGAGATAAGCAGGAAGGTTGTCTCATGTCCCAGTTCCTTATGCTGTAAATAGTGGATGACTAAAAATACTCTTCACTGTTGTCAACTAATGACAGAAATAGACCTGTACCTTAAAGAAACAGGTAATCTGATTTTATGAAAGTTAGTATTGCTGTTTTGTAGCAGTGATCTCTATTGGAGGAGTGAATGGATCACTTGAGAGCTGGAAAAAGCTGATGATGAAATTGGTTCATATTAATGTCTTTTTAAAGTGAATGGGAGCAGAATGTGTATTTTTTAATTTTTCAGATGATAGTATATTGGCTTACACTGATTTTCCTCTTGAATCTAGTGCATCAAAAACATCAGTTAGAAACAAAATGGGATGTTCAGAAAGGATTGTCTAAATCTATCCCAGAGAGCCACGTTAAAGCAGCAGTACAATATGGCTTCCAAATCAAGTGAGTGAACGTTGCTGCTTGCTCAGCATGGTTGAAAATAGCCCATCCTGGAGCTAAGTTTAAGCAGCACTGTTTGAAAATGTGCCGCTACCGTTGGTTGCTGTCAATGCAGAGTCTGATGGGCACGCATTCTGATTGTATAGTTTAACTTTTTTCATTGGTATCCTAGATGCCTCTGGATTCCTGTGGTCTGAAATATCCAAAGTATACAACTGCTTCTGTCACTTTCTGAATAGTGCTTTTGAGGCTAAAATTTTTTTGCCATTCATGAGAGCTATTTTTGCATTGAACTGCAGCTCCAAAAAAACCCTAACAACAACTAAAAAACCTAAACTTTACGGTAGCTTTAAAAGTAAAATCAAGTATGCAAATCTGGTGTTGTTTCTCTAATCTAAAGCTAACTCTTGTGAAATAAGAGTCAAACCACTAGTATCTTACACAGGACAACAGAAATGCTCATATTTCTAGCTTGGGAGAGACTGGGAAGTAACTGTTTTCACTTTGATTTGGAATATTTTTTGGTCGCTCATGTTTCAGTCTTTTGAAACAATATGCTTTTTAGTGCTTTTCAGAAATACAATGCAACGTATGATTAGCATCTCAATGAGTTCTTATTCAGTAGTTAAACAAAAGATTTATTTTATTATTATTTTTTTTAATAAATGGGGATTATATTGTCAACTTTATAAGGCAGCTTTTGTCTGTTGATGTGGTGACCAGTGGAAGGCAGCTTTCTATTCATGTCTCAAAACACAAGCTGATTTTAGTTTCTAAACTGCTGTTGATGAAACAGATCTATAATTTAATGCTGGAAAGATGCAACTTGCTATTTTAATTAAAATATTTTGGAAACTTGTCTTTAAGGATTAGTATTTAATTTGAGCTATATTTACTTTATTTAAATTGTATATGCTTCAAATGTATCCCCAAGTTCATACCATAAAATGCAAAATTGGTATTTCCTCAGATGAACAGTAGACAGGAAAATCCTGTTCAGACCTTACGGAAAATAAACATGGTCATTTAATTGTCTTATGGTCTTGGAAGAACTATACAACTGAGAACAGAAAGTAAAGTATTTTGTAATTTTGCAAAGCTCTACTTGTTAAATGAACAGACCATTGCAAACTATGTATTATTAGTGAGAACTTGGGTTTGGTTTTTTTTTCATATTGTGGTTGTCAATTTATTAATGAAAGTCTGCTTGTCAGTTGTCATGGGCACACAGGGTGACAGGCTGTTTAGAATGAAATCTGTAATAAGGGGGTTTTTTTATCTGTTTAAGTTTGAATTTTGCTCTGATACTATTGCTTTTGCTAATGACTGAAGAACTGAACTTTCATAATTTTTAATAGAAGTTTGATGTCATATCCTTGCCCCAGATGCCTAAATCCAGTATCCATTAAGTAGATAACCTAAATGCTTAACAGATCATACTATTTACTGACAAGTAAACGACAAAAATTTATATGATCAGGATAAAAATTCTTATTTTGAGCATCTGTAGTTTTGTATATCATTAATAATGATCTGCCATCTAGTTAGAATAAGAAATCATTGTCAGAAAGTATGAAATGACAAGATTTTTTGTTGGTTTTTTAAGGTTTATTATGTTATTACTACTGTCATTGTTTACTTCTTTTAACGTGATGTCAGGATGTACAAAAATTGAAAGCGGAAAATGGGAAACTGGACAATACAGGAAAAGAAAAATAAAGTATTTGTTTTGCCTGAGGATTTTCTCTAGTTAGAGAATTGATCCTGTAATTAAACTCTTCTTTTATAGATTTAATGGAAAGTAGGCTTCTAGTTTTTCCTCAGCTCTGCATTCACTGTAAGCAATCACTTCATGGTGAAGGCGTGTGCTTTTTCTTTGATCACTTCAGAGGGTTGTGGTAGGAATAGGCTAAGAAGCTCTTGATCCCAGAGAACTAGCAGAAGGCTATACCTCTCAGGGCATTTAAAAGCGTCACAAGAACATGGAACAGACCTCTGTGATGTGGGTCAAAACTGTCCAAGTCATCTGACAGCATGTAGTTCCTGCTTAGCTCCAGAAATGAAACTGCTGCAGGGCATGGTGGAAATAGGAAGTCTCAAAGGATGAAGAGGGAACAGTGCCTTCATGGTTTGGGGGTAATGCAGCATTTATCAAAAGAAAGCTTTGTATGCAACTTTCTCTGTAAGTTAGCAGAGGTTCCAAAGTGAACTATCCTATATTACCTGTCTCCTGTGTTTAACAGGGTGGATTAAAATCTGTCCATGGGGCATTCGTCTTTTCCAGCACATGCAAAAAACCCTGGCAATTGCTGTTGCAGACTGTTTCATGTTCAATTCTTTATAATTTTAACTGTCATGTTTTCAAAGTGTTTCTTACTAGATTATTACCTTGGAAGTGAGAAATATTGTTTGAATTGCAGGCAGTCAGTATTAAAAAGGTAATAAGGGATTTCCTAACCTCTCTGGAAAACAAGATACAGAGGAAAGACTGCTTATTTTGTGTAATGCACTGAGAACATTTATTTCTAGTACTATTCTGTCAATTGTCATAATGCCACAGAGTATGAATAAAAGTACGGTGATGCCAGTGGTGAGGCAGTATTGTCCATTACTCCCGCCCTTGTGCAATGTGTTTTTGTCACAGAGATGACTGGTAGGCTATGTGAAATCGAATGCTGAGTAATGAGAATTTTAGTTAGACTAAGTACAGTACAATTTTTTAATTACTATTGTGGGAAGGGAAAAAAAAAAGTTGTGGAGATAGAGGAGGGAAGGATCATATCTATAATCCTTTCCTCTTAACTCCAATCTAGTGATAGTAAAAAGGATCCCAAAAAGTACATATGACCTCAACAGTGAGTGAGCTGTGCTTTTTGTTTAATACTGGTTAAGGCAAAGCCAGTGTTCCACTACATTGCTAATCAAATGGGGGGAAGTAGTTTACAATAAGAGCATTTTTTTTCTCTTTATGACTGTTTTCATTCTTCTGGCACTGTGCAAGGGCTAACCGTACTGGGAGGAATGTGATGAGACAGCAGTTCAAAAATTCTATGTGTGTGGTGTTAAGAATTGAAATGTGGGAAACTAATATGCAGAAAATCATTAAATAATCTTACAAGGTTCTAATTACAGTGATTCATTAATATTTCTGTACCATAGTGAAAGGAAAATACCAGTTCCTTCAGAAGTCTAGAATTTTTTTAAAAACCTAAGTACTGCACATTCATTGCAGTTACCTCTCAAAAGGTTTTTTTCTTTTTAATTTAAAGAAACAACATTATTAGAATCCAAACAAATTATCTCCCACACAATATCAAGATTTTGCTAATAATCTTGTTGGCAAACTCTAGTCAAAACAGAGTAGGCATAAAGTTGACACAAAAAAATATGATTTTGTTGTTTGTTGGAGCAGCTTCTCTAAAATTCAGACTAGAAGTATATTTTGAAATAGAATACTGTACTTGGATACCTTTACAGTAGATAAAATTAATTTGCTAGTGAGATAAGGAGTAACTGTTTACACCCAAATGTAATCTTTGTTACTTTTAGATTGAAACTTTCTTTGCCAAGAACTGTGTTTATTAAATCTAGTTCTTTCCTACTAAGCAAAGTTTACAATTGCAGTAAAATACTTTGTACCTGGAAAAGGACCCAATTTAAAAAAAAATAACTGTGTTTAAATTAGCCTCATTTGTCATTAACTAGTTTTAAAAAAAACTAGTGTTAAACATGATCTCTTAAAATACATATGAATATATGTGGTTGAGAAGAATGAAGGTTGAAAGGCTCCTTTTATTTCTTGATTAGTCCTTTTAAGCTTATCAGTCCACTGAATCTGGTCTTTGGGTATTTTGGAGCATAAACTCATATTAAGTGGTTTGGTTTTTTCAGAACTCAGCTGTATGCCAAGGATATGATAATTTTTTATTCCTATTTGCTATTTAATTTTCCCCTAGCTTTTCGTGATTGAAATATGAAGTATAGACTTTAATGATGCAAGAGAAAATCTGAAGTAAGTTGGGCTTGTATGTTGAAATAGTTTAGCAGAATCATACAGTGTGACTGCAGGAAATGGGTATGAGAATCAAAGATAAAGGCAACTGTCAGATGAAACTCTACCAGAGTGCATACTGCAAGAGTGCATCTACTGTGCTCCAACTGCTAACAGGCTTTGGCTCCACAGAACCAGACTAGAGCTAGTCTAGGATAAAATCCCCTGAAATGCATATAACGTGGACATGAAGTCCTCAGTGCCAGCTCATTATCTTTTACTGGGGCACCGGTTTATAATGGGATCCAATCTGCAGAGAAACTGAAGGGGCAAGACCTCTTCCCTTCAGTACTTCTCATCTCCAGGGGAAGCTTCTGCAAATATGAGTTGCTTATAACTCTTCAGTAGATACTAACAGTCAGAACTTAACCATATTTGTCTGAAAGCACATTCACGTATGTAATGAGATCTGCGTTGACAAGTATTGAAAGAATTATCTTTGGTAAGCAGCCAATTGTATGATATTCTCACTGAGCTAGTTTGGATCTCCAGTGTGTTAACTGATGTGTACCCAGATAGTACTGCTGTTTTGTTTTTAAAATTTAAACAGTCAGCTGTAGTAAGGAGGTGATGAAAATGTTTCTTTTAAGTCTTGTTTTACTTTGCCTGTAAGTTTTAAATATATCTGTAAATTTAGTAATCTGTAACTCTTAAGTTTTAAGTCTACACACATGCATATATATACATACGCACACTCATCTCTCATCCTTAATTGTATCGCTTACTTTCCAGAATGGAAATCATGCATTTCAGCTTGTCAGTAAAATTGCTAGCAAACTCATAATTCTAGAATTGTAGAATTGAGTTTGAAACCAAGGACCATTAGAGTTTCAGTTCTTAAGTATTTGGTAGTTAAATTACATAATATAAAAATTTTCAAAAATTCCTTGGAAGATAAGTAATAAAATCCTTTAAGAATGTTGGCAAGGTTTCTTAGTTTTAGTTTACCAAATAGAATAAAAAAACCTTTCTCTTTCCAAGCAGTCTTTAGTATACCTCATCTCTAATAATTTTCCATTGTGAATTCATTTTTCTTTTTAAGGTTGCTGTTAGTTCAACGTAACTCTTGTTCTTATGTTAGATGTTGCTCATCATATTTTCTTTTGCTGTCTATAAGAAAACAATGTTAAAAAGCAATTGTTGGTTTTGTTCTGTTTGTAAAACTAAGAATGTATCTTAGTAGAAATGTTAAATGGAAAAAGACATCTGCATAAAGCTTGAATCTTAGAATGCTTCCCCCACACCACATGAGCAATATTAGACACAATCTGAATAAGTTGCAGTGATACAGCCATATTTTGCACTTGTACTTGAATTTTGAAAACTCAACCTGGCCTTCCTCTTTTTAGAATATCCTCATAAATATGGACCACAAGGAGGTTGTGCAGATCATTCAGTATTTGAAAGAATGCAGAAGTACCAGATGACTGGTATAGAAGAACCAACAACAGAGGTACAACACAGGCTAATGGATTATGTTGATTAGAAATTAGTGTAATAACTTCCTTGTACATTGTCTCTTTTACTTTTGTTCATCATCCCTCCACTTTCTGAGGTACTTAAGTTATTGCTAGAGGTTTCTTATTAACATAATTTTTCTAAATTTTCCTCATTGCTTCTACAACACAGATGTGCTAGCTCATATGCCTAATGAATCCTGCGTGATCTCAAATTTTTCAGTAGTTGCAATTTTAGATAGGTGCGGAAATCAAGCTTGAGATGAGGAATATACTTCATTGTAGTTGAGCAGGAAGAGTTTTAAGGTCCCTGAGTAATATATTGGTCCTTGAAGAGTAATAACTTTTAGATTTTGAAGTTATGTTAATGTAACACACTTGGAGTATCCAAGTGCTTTTGGTGGTAAATAAAGTGATATTAGCAATATTGAAAGATTGAAGGGGTTACAGCGTGCTACAGATTGCCTGTAATAGGAGGTAAGTAGTCCATGGAACAGGCTTGTGTACCTGTTTAGAGTCCTGCAGTTTTTTTGCCTTCAGGTTTGCACCACTTGTAATGAAATCTGTTTTTTTTTTTTTTCCCCCAACACTTTCCAACAGTAAGTTATTGAGTTTCTCTTAGTGTTAGCTATGTTCTAAGCTATTTCTGGTTTTGGCATAATTTTGTGTTGTCAGTAAAGTATATGCCAACAAAACTGCACAGTATGGCTTGTTAAATAGTAAATAGCATCAACAATTTAAAAGTTTATTTAGATTGTGACTCCAGAAATTATCAACAGTATTACACAATTTGGTGTTGGTAACAGTAACATGCTTTCTGAAAAATTTACTTGTGAAACTTCATGGAAAGAGCAGACCATTGGCCAGTGAATACTATAAGGCAAATGTGTTAGCAGATACTGCTCTGACTAATGAGCATTATTTTAATGTCATGTTTAGTGTACCATTTGTCCCATACTGAACTGCTTAAGTATTTCTGTTTGCCGAGGTATCTGACTAAGGTAATTACAATTTGAAATAACCTATGTTAGGGAGGGTACATTTGAGTCTGACAGCACTGTTTTTTTCCTAATCTGCAAACTGTTTGTTCATCTTAGAAAAGGATTATGAAAAAGAAAAAATCCAAAGATGACATGAATGAAAAAATCTGTTTCACATTTGCTGCCTTTTGTAATATAAAATAAAATGCACAGAAGGGTTTGAGATATCATTAAAAATGGATGGCATAGTTGTAAACTGGCTGTATCATACTTAGTTTAATTCAAGATTCATGAAACTTTCTGGGTTAAAAAAAAAGAATGAAAAACCATTTGTATTAGTGGAATACGTTTAGAAAAATCCATCACTATTTTTAGGTAATCTTGTGCAGCATGTAGATCTAAAAAATTAATATATTTCTTTCCGGTGTATATGTAGAAGCCTTTTGAAGAGCCTAAGAACAATGGTCCACAGCTTTTAAGAAAAAAGCGTGCCACTCAGGCTGAAAAAAATACATGTCAGCTGTATATTCAGACTGATCATCTGTTCTACAAGCATTATGGAACAAGGGAAGCTGTAATTGCACAGGTATTTCCAATCCCTTTGTTTTAGATTATCTGCTTTTACTTGTGTATTTCTGATAAATTTCATGTAATTTAATTGTGTATATTACTGCTTATTTACTTTAGAATATCTTGTTTCATTTGTTACAGTGCTCTTGACTTGATTGAAATACCTTTTTTTTGTTTCACTAAAAAGATGCTATGTGTCTGTGACAAAAGTCCCGGGCACTTGTGCTTCCTTTAGTTAATAATGGCAGTTGTGGTCTGTGTAGCACCTTGAGCAAGACTTGCAGTCTGACTTCTCAATTCTTACTCAGAAAAATAATACTTCCTGAGAAGTTCTGTTCTGTTTGATAGCCTGCCAAGCCTCTGTGTTAACACTTGCATAGCATTCCATTTGAAATTTTAGCTGTGAGCTAATGACACTGAGAATTGTTCCTGTAGTGTCTGATGTAGTGGAAGGTTAAAAATACAATGGCAACTAAAGGCAGATGCTTTTCATTTGTCAGTATACTAGTAACTGGAAAACATTTTGGTGTTTGGGGTCTTTTTCTGATCGTTTGCTAAAAATATAACTAACATGTTCTGTTGAACTCTGAAATTTCACTGCCACGTGCAAATCTGACTTTTACTATTTATTCATCACACTGTACATATGCAATCTGATTTGAGAAACTTTTTCCAAAGCTCTGAAGTCACCTTCAAAATCACATTTTCAATGAGTTAGTATTTCTATGTGCTCTTGGAAAAGGGAAAAAATCTTTTATTTTTTCCCTACCAGAAGTGGAAAAATAATGCTGTACCAAGTAATTTTTTTTTCTCAAAAAAAGCACTACAGTGCTTTGAATACAACTTTAACTACAGTGCTATCATAGCAATGAATCATGAGTATCACAAACAGGTATCTGAATTGTTGATAGAATTATGTGTTAAAAGAAAAAAGCAAATGACAAAATACTTTCTGTTATCTGGCATGGTGGCAATGCAGATACTAGGTTATAAAGTGATTTATTTCCATTATTTGCCATCAGCATTTTATTAAAAATGCCTGTTAGAGTTCATCTGGCACAAAATCTTTTATGTAAAAGTATAGGCCTTGCAGTTGTTTCTGTTTAAGATTAGCTATAACATAGTGCATAGATCTTTGATCTGTAGATGCTTTTGTTTTTTGACAGATATCCAGCCATGTTAAAGCAATTGACACAATTTACCAGTCAACAGATTTCTCAGGAATCCGTAACATCAGCTTCATGGTGAAACGAATAAGAGTAAGTTGAATTGGAAATACTTTCAACTTCACTGATATTGCTTGGAGGCTGGATTTTTCAAAAGTCCAGTTGCTGTTCACTTGTAACCATTTTTTGTTAGTAATTTTGTAACACAAATGTCTCTGCAGTAAATGATTCCCTGATGCATTTATTTGGTTGGTTTTAGTGTTTATTGTCAAAAGCCTGCTACTTCTGTTTTTAAGCTGTGGTCAGTTTTTGTAGGAATCAACTTATTGTGTTTCAGCAGTGTTGACTGTATGTAGCACAGACTATGTTGTTCTCCAAGAACTTTAATACTAAAATAGATGATGGCTATCCAGGTTGTAAGTTCCTTGTAAAAGTTGTTTTTTAAGAGGATAAATATAACCTTTTGAGTACTGATGGAAAGGGAAAAGAAAAAAATGCAAGAAAGAACGCAATTCTTTCTTTGTTGTAGAACTTGGTTTTCCAAATATTGGGGTGGTAATTTGTCAAGGCCTATAAATCTTTTGCAACATCTTTAACAATTTAATGTAACAAGGTATAGACAAAAGTAAACCTCTTAGCTGATATTTTCAAGTCAAGTGAAAATGAGTCATGTCTTACAATTGGTTTCAATTTACTTTTAGATTAATACAACTGTAGATGAGAAGGACTCTTCCAATCCCTTCAGATTTCCTAACATTGGTGTGGAAAAGTTTCTGGAACTGAACTCGGAACAGAATCATGATGATTATTGCTTGGCCTATGTGTTTACAGACCGTGATTTTGATGATGGAGTCCTTGGTCTGGCTTGGGTTGGAGCCCCTTCAGGTAATTATATCCAAACGTTCAGCACTATGAGAAAAAGCATTGTAGGTAGATACAAAGAAGGTAGAATCTACGTCAGTTAAGTTGACTGCAAATAGACAAAAATCTCATAACCAATTTTTCACAATTTTGGATAGGTATGGTTTGATTTTAATTTTTTTTTTTTTTTTAAATATAATCAGCATATCATGTCACTTCAATTAGCTGTCTTTCTGATGAGCAAGGCATGAATAATGCAGAAAAACTTATTTCTTTTGTTAGACGAAGGTGGTATTGCTTGGATGGCCTTTTATTTATGACAGGTGTGAGTGACCAGAAAAGTGATGGAAGGAACAAGCATTTCTGCTATATACATATAGACAGAGCTTACAACTATGCAGTTTGAATTTTGTAGTAGAACTACACTGCAGAATCCTTAGGTTTTCTAGGTCATATTGGAAGCAATTTTTTTTTTTTTAATGAAGTAAAATCAGTGATGTCTTGTTCTGGGAGATAACAGAATAGTTAGTCTATGACTCTTCTAGAACTGCTGCTCATAAGTTTCAATCTATTTTGGTATTTTGGGTCCAAAATATATCTCTTAGTGTAAAAAAAAAAATCAGTTGTCTTCATGTGTGTAGCATCTCAAGATGTTTGTCCTGAATGTATTAGTTTTATAGGATGTAGTAGTTTTATAAATTGATATATTTGAAAGTTGCTGGTCTTTAAATTTGAGTAAATACAAATTCTTTAATTATAGCTCAGTACAAATTCCAAATTGTGGAAACTTTCACAGAAATCAAAATCAGAAATTCAGAAGGAAAAGTCTTCCCTTGGGTGATTTCTATATAATAAGGAATTAGACTAACAGGTTCTATGAGACTTTACAAGAGACTGGATACTGTTATGAGAACATTATCAAGAGCTTTAACAGAGTTCGAGTAATTGTGGAGGAACCTGTTAACTGTTATGTTAAACTGTTCATGAGATGTAACTGTACATTATAACCTCACTTTGTTTACTGCTGTACTTTCCTCTAAAGCATATGTTGGTTGTAGAGTAGTGGAGTTGTATGGAAAACTGTTGTGGTATGACAGTCTCTTGGACTTTGATTTTAAGAGTTTAAAATGCTCAAGTAAGTATTAGTAGAGTACTCATAGGGGTAACAGATCAGTGGACCCATGAGTGTAGTAAGTATGCTAGAGGACTCTGTGTGGACTAAGCTTAGTGACTGTGGAAGAACCATAGGAAAAATAACACAGGTGGCCTATGTAAATAAGAAACTGGGTCTGTCCTGATTGGTCTAGTGTATACAGTGAGCAAACACAGGATGAATTGGAATGTGCATTCCATAAACATTGCTTCCAAAACTAAATTTAATTGAGAAAAATTAAGTTACTTTGAGAGATTTTCATCCTTAATACACATACTGAGAAAGGTTAAATGGGCTATTTCACTAAAATGAAATTTTACTTCAGAAAGCAAGGAGACTTCTTTAGGATATTTTCTAGATACCATTTATGTTAGTTGAATTTTAGAACATTGATAATGCCTGAGTACAAACTCAAGTTATGGAAAAAATTTGTGAAATTAAAGTCACAATTTCAAGACTTTTCCAAACAGTGTGATGCACTTGATTGTTGACCTTACAAATATGGGTCTGATTAACCCGCACCTCAAAAGCATTTTCAGATTTAGTTTGTACAGTGGAAAAATGAGTCCCTTTTGCTCACAAGGATGTATAGCTAATCTTAGGCATTTTATATAAATGCTGTTGCTATGAGAGAGGATCTCCTGTGATTTTACTGTGTGGGGGTTTTTGGTTTGGTTTGGTTTTTTTTACTTAGTGAAATCCAAATAGCACGTAGATTGAGGCTACCTGTATTGGACATTGCACCCTGCTAGTCTTGTACTACAGGTATGATGAAATCAGGGCTTGTCTGTGCAGTGAAAGCCCAAAATAGCTCTTACTTAATAGCTATTCTAAAACAGCTAACTTCTTGTGTGAATTTATCCATTCAGTGCTGAGAGCATTAGTATGGTTAAATCTAATTTACTTTGAAAGTTGGGTTAATATTAATTACACAGGAGAACTTTTAGTCCATAAGCATCCACTGAGGAGGCAAGCTATTTCTTGTTCTAAATGTTACTAGAAAAGTAACACAGTACTTCTTTTCTTAAATGACGAACTGTTGTAATTTTGTCTGTATGCAGGGAGCTCTGGTGGAATATGTGAAAAGAGCAAACTGTATTCTGATGGTAAGAAGAAGTCTTTGAACACTGGAATCATCACTGTTCAGAACTATGGCTCTCATGTTCCTCCCAAGGTTTCTCACATCACTTTTGCTCATGAGGTTGGGCATAACTTTGGTTCACCTGTGAGTATTACTGTTGATCTGCTAACTCACTTTCAGCCATTTCAAAGTGTATGATTTGCAAATGGACTTTTTACTGCTTATGAACAGGAAAAATATGATCATGACTGCATGTGCATATGTGCATGTACATTGCACACAAAAAACAAAGTTTACCAAACTAAGCCCCTTTTATGAGTATTTGACAACACTGGTACAACAGTACATTTTGTGAATTGTTTATTTCTAGTAGTTAAATCTCTTATAAAGGGTCTATATTATTATTCCCCAAAAACTTCTCTGTTTTTTATTGAAGACTAGGGTCACACACATCTTTGAAATGTATTTTAGTATATCCTAGAGAGGAGGAAAAATTGATGCAAAATTGATTAATATGACATTTTATTCAACAAGTGAAGATAGAACTGGCTCTTTTTTATGTTCAGTTATTTATACGTAGAAGTTTACCCAGGAAAATTGTGAAGAGGATTAAGATACCAAGAACGATGTATTAGAGCAAAATTTTCTCCCAGTCATTTAGGGACATGATTTGTTTGTGGCAAGCTGAAAACATGATGCTTTTGGTTTTGCTGGAGATGAGACCAGAGTTTTCTGCGTTGAGTTTTTTATTTTTAAAACAAGCATATAAGCTTTCTACTCTTGGAAGTAAAATTAAATCAAGATATGACAGGAATGACGAGTTCTTCCAAAACACATGTTCATGTGTGAATGCTTTCTTCATGTGCCTTGAGAAAATCCCTAATACCACTGCTCTGAGTGGGAACAGGCCTTCCAAGTATAACTGAAAACACGAGCACATGAAATTGAAAAACAAGTATGACTGAGTGAGTCTGGAAGCTGGTTCTTTTAATTTTACTCAAAGTTGCATTTGATCCAGGGAAATACATGAAAGTACATGTTTGGGTCTACCAAACTATAGTAAGTTCTGTAGTTCTCAGAACTTTGTTGAAAGTCTTAAAAATTACCTACTTCTTCTGGAGACATAGCTTCTATTTCTGGAAAGCTGCATGCATCAGAACAGCATTACAGTTCCTTTTACACTTAACTTAGTATGTTAACAGTCTGCTAATTGCTAGTATGCCGACCTGTTATGCATTTCATTCATCATGCTGGATATTGTATAGGTCTAGTCACTGGCTGGCAAGAACAGACTTCTGCACTATTCTGAAGGTCTCCTCCCTCAAAACAAATGAAAAGAATGGACTGCTGTTCCAGTTAACTCCTCCTGCTTTTATTCCACAGAATGTTTATCACCCTTTTGTGATCATAAAGCCACTCTTTTTAGGGGATGGCAGCTTTTGCAAGTCAATATGCATTCCAGGATATGCACTTGGGGTATACATTACCAAGAATGCAAATAAGTTAAAACTTAAGAAAGTAGATACTTGCTACTGTTGTCTGGAGGGGAGAGAGGAAAAAAAAAACCCCAAACCTCTGTTTTCTGTGTAATTTTTTGGTCCAAGATACCTTATAGTATAAGATGGTGTTTTATTCTTATGAAACTTTTATTCTCGCTGTGTTAAGGTTACCAAATCAGGTTACTTTTGCCCATGTATAAAAAGATATCAAGAATTTACAGAAACTGTCTTGATAGAAATAGTTCTAAAATATTTGTTTTGCAGCATGATTCTGGAATGGAGTGCACTCCAGGAGAATCCAAGAACTTGGGACAGAAAGAAAATGGCAATTATATAATGTATGCAAGAGCTACATCTGGGGACAAACTTAACAACAACAAGTTCTCTGTCTGTAGCATTCGAAATATCAGCCAAGTTCTTGAGAAAAAGAGAAATAATTGTTTTGTTGGTATGTATTTAGTCATCCTGAAATCCAAATGGCTGAGCTATTACTATTAGGCCTAATTAGAAATTTATTATTTTTTACTTATTTTTCTTTTTTTTTTTTTTTTTTTTTTTTTACTGAAAGATTCTGTAAGTAAATAATTGAATTTGAGATTTGAAGTGAGTCCAGCAAAGGACCACAGAGATTATTAAGGGATTGAAGCATCTGACATATGAGGAGAGGCTGCAAGAGCTGAGACTGTTTAATCTGGAGAAGAGAAGGCTGAGGGGGTGGGCCAGACGACTTTCAGTCACACCCAGTGAAAGGACAAGAGTTAAGGAGCACAAATTAAAATACAGGAAATTCTATTTAAACTTTTTTTTTTTTTTTAAAAAAAAAAGGATTTTGCAGGAATTTTCTTTCTGGAGTCTGTTATGTGAGCTCTTACACATTTTGTGAGATTGTGCAGTGAGTAGTTTTGGGTTTTGGAGTAGTAATAGTTCACCCCAGTACCATCAGCTTTTGCCTCAAGGTCCTCAGACTCTTTTAAAGGAGAAGGAGTGCAAGAAAGGATGCTGCTCCATTGGAGACTTAGCAGAAAGCTTCCTTTTATCACTGTTGATTTCCTATCGACACAAGAATCTGTTAGCAGACGAAGCCTTTTACTCGGAGGCTTAAAATTCTATGAATTGTAGGAATTACTAAGTTGGGTGGCAAGCAAATAATGCAAGTTGATTTGAGCGCTAGTCTGAAGTCCATCTTGGCCAGGCATTTTCAGTCACAATTAGCTGGATGCTGTTGCAAATCAATGTTAACATTTATAAGTCTATTTGCATATTCTTTGTAGTGCTTTGTACACATTATACTGTCATTTTTCAGAGTCAGGTCAACCCATCTGTGGTAATGGACTGGTTGAACAAGGAGAACAGTGTGATTGTGGATACAGTGACCAGTGTAAAGATGAATGCTGTTATGATGCGAACCAATCAGAAGATAAAAAATGCAAGTTAAAACCAGGCAAACACTGCAGGTATTGTGCATGTCTGTTACAGTACAGTTTAATTTGGGGGGCTTTTTGATAGCTATAATTGGTATTTTAGAGTCTGAATCTCTTTACCTGCATTATTGTTAAAGTATCTATTTTGTTTAAAATGCCTTATACAGTGCGTGAGAAGTTCATAAGCACGTTTATGGTATGCAATTGTTGGTGCTAATTGTAGCTTACTTTTCATTAGATGACTGTTCTCTAGCTTTTGAAAAAACATAATATGGCACTGGATTGTATAAATGCTAACGTGTCATAATACTCAGTACAGACGAATATGTGTTGAAATTCTGTTATCTTTATTGGGAATGTCTTGTGCGGAAATCTTGCAAAAACTGATCCAGAGAAGCACAACCAGGATGCTGTTTTTACAGTAGGTACAGGAAAGTATTAGTTACCCAAAGGATAATGAGGATATTATAAAATTGGATCCTATCCAAGTGCCATTTCTAGAGCATTGCCTAGCTGGAAGATGACTGAAGGATATAGTTGATTTTTTTTTTTAAATGCTTGTTTTCTAAATTAAATTGGACTATATTATAGAGTGCATTGTCAGCAAGTTTGCTG